>NW_027364664.1:0-193012 GCF_046119375.1 Phyllobates terribilis | reverse complement strand
TTTTTGCTTTTTCCTGTTAATCCTAGCATGATAAAGAAGATTCAAAGAGAGTGAGATGCCAGCTCCTTTCATTCAGTCAGTAGCTTCAAACATTTCTGGTATATGAAAAACATGTTTTTCAATGGCAAAAATCAATGAATATTGTAAATGCACAAACAGTAATATCTCCACATTGCAAGGTGCAATTCTGAAATTTTTTGCTTTTTCCTGCTAATCCTAGCATGATAAAGAAGATTCAAAGAGAGTGAGATGCCAGCTCCTTTCATTCAGTCAGTAGCTTCAAACATTTCTGGTATATGAAAAACATGTTTTTCAATGGCAAAAATCAATGAATATTGTAAATGCACAAACAGTAATATCTCCACATTGCACGGTGCAATTCTGAAATTTTTAGCTTTTTCCTGTTAATCCTAGCATGATAAAGAAGATTCAAAGAGAGTGAGATGCCAGCTCCTTTCATTCAGTCAGTAGCTTCAAACATTTCTGGTATATGAAAAACATGTTTTTCAATGGCAAAAATCAATGAATATTGTAAATGCACAAACAGTAATTATCTCCACATTGCAAGGTGCAATTCTGAAATTTTTTGCTTTTTCCTGTTAATCCTAGCATGATAAAGAAGATTCAAAGAGAGTGAGATGCCAGCTCCTTTCATTCAGTCAGTAGCTTCAAACATTTCTGGTATATGAAAAACATGTTTTTCAATGGCAAAAATCAATGAATATTGTAAATGCACAAACAGTAATATCTCCACATTGCAAGGTGCAATTCTGAAATTTTTTGCTTTTTCCTGCTAATCCTAGCATGATAAAGAAGATTCAAAGAGAGTGAGATGCCAGCTCCTTTCATTCAGTCAGTAGCTTCAAACATTTCTGGTATATGAAAAACATGTTTTTCAATGGCAAAAATCAATGAATATTGTAAATGCACAAACAGTAATATCTCCACATTGCACGGTGCAATTCTGAAATTTTTAGCTTTTTCCTGTTAATCCTAGCATGATAAAGAAGATTCAAAGAGAGTGAGATGCCAGCTCCTTTCATTCAGTCAGTAGCTTCAAACATTTCTGGTATATGAAAAACATGTTTTTCAATGGCAAAAATCAATGAATATTGTAAATGCACAAACAGTAATATCTCCACATTGCAAGGTGCAATTCTGAAATTTTTTGCTTTTTCCTGCTAATCCTAGCATGATAAAGAAGATTCAAAGAGAGTGAGATGCCAGCTCCTTTCATTCAGTCAGTAGCTTCAAACATTTCTGGTATATGAAAAACATGTTTTTCAATGGCAAAAATCAATGAATATTGTAAATGCACAAACAGTAATATCTCCACATTGCAAGGTGCAATTCTGAAATTTTTTGCTTTTTCCTGTTAATCCTAGCATGATAAAGAAGATTCAAAGAGAGTGAGATGCCAGCTCCTTTCATTCAGTCAGTAGCTTCAAACATTTCTGGACGTTTTTCAATGGCAAAAATCAATGAATATTGTAAATGCACAAACAGTAATATCTCCACATTGCAAGGTGCAATTCTGAAATTTTTTGCTTTTTCCTGCTAATCCTAGCATGATAAAGAAGATTCAAAGAGAGTGAGATGCCAGCTCCTTTCATTCAGTCAGTAGCTTCAAACATTTCTGGTATATGAAAAACATGTTTTTCAATGGCAAAAATCAATGAATATTGTAAATGCACAAACAGTAATATCTCCACATTGCACGGTGCAATTCTGAAATTTTTAGCTTTTTCCTGTTAATCCTAGCATGATAAAGAAGATTCAAGAGAGTGAGATGCCAGCTCCTTTCATTCAGTCAGTAGCTTCAAACATTTCTGGTATATGAAAAACATGTTTTTCAATGGCAAAAATCAATGAATATTGTAAATGCACAAACAGTAATATCTCCACATTGCAAGGTGCAATTCTGAAATTTTTTGCTTTTTCCTGTTAATCCTAGCATGATAAAGAAGATTCAAAGAGAGTGAGATGCCAGCTCCTTTCATTCAGTCAGTAGCTTCAAACATTTCTGGTATATGAAAAACATGTTTTTCAATGGCAAAAATCAATGAATATTGTAAATGCACAAACAGTAATATCTCCACATTGCAAGGTGCAATTCTGAAATTTTTTGCTTTTTCCTGCTAATCCTAGCATGATAAAGAAGATTCAAAGAGAGTGAGATGCCAGCTCCTTTCATTCAGTCAGTAGCTTCAAACATTTCTGGTATATGAAAAACATGTTTTTCAATGGCAAAAATCAATGAATATTGTAAATGCACAAACAGTAATATCTCCACATTGCACGGTGCAATTCTGAAATTTTTAGCTTTTTCCTGTTAATCCTAGCATGATAAAGAAGATTCAAAGAGAGTGAGATGCCAGCTCCTTTCATTCAGTCAGTAGCTTCAAACATTTCTGGTATATGAAAAACATGTTTTTCAATGGCAAAATCAATGAATATTGTAAATGCACAAACAGTAATATCTCCACATTGCAAGGTGCAATTCTGAAATTTTTTGCTTTTTCCTGTTAATCCTAGCATGATAAAGAAGATTCAAAGAGAGTGAGATGCCAGCTCCTTTCATTCAGTCAGTAGCTTCAAACATTTCTGGTATATGAAAAACATGTTTTTTCAATGGCAAAAATCAATGAATATTGTAAATGCACAAACAGTAATATCTCCACATTGCAAGGTGCAATTCTGAAATTTTTTGCTTTTTCCTGCTAATCCTAGCATGATAAAGAAGATTCAAAGAGAGTGAGATGCCAGCTCCTTTCATTCAGTCAGTAGCTTCAAACATTTCTGGTATATGAAAAACATGTTTTTCAATGGCAAAAATCAATGAATATTGTAAATGCACAAACAGTAATATCTCCACATTGCACGGTGCAATTCTGAAATTTTTAGCTTTTTCCTGTTAATCCTAGCATGATAAAGAAGATTCAAAGAGAGTGAGATGCCAGCTCCTTTCATTCAGTCAGTAGCTTCAAACATTTCTGGTATATGAAAAACATGTTTTTCAATGGCAAAAATCAATGAATATTGTAAATGCACAAACAGTAATATCTCCACATTGCAAGGTGCAATTCTGAAATTTTTTGCTTTTCCTGCTAATCCTAGCATGATAAAGAAGATTCAAAGAGAGTGAGATGCCAGCTCCTTTCATTCAGTCAGTAGCTTCAAACATTTCTGGACAGTTTTTCAATGGCAAAAATCAATGAATATTGTAAATGCACAAACAGTAATATCTCCACATTGCAAGGTGCAATTCTGAAATTTTTTGCTTTTTCCTGCTAATCCTAGCATGATAAAGAAGATTCAAAGAGAGTGAGATGCCAGCTCCTTTCATTCAGTCAGTAGCTTCAAACATTTCTGGTATATGAAAAACATGTTTTTCAATGGCAAAAATCAATGAATATTGTAAATGCACAAACAGTAATATCTCCACATTGCAAGGTGCAATTCTGAAATTTTTTGCTTTTTCCTGCTAATCCTAGCATGATAAAGAAGATTCAAAGAGAGTGAGATGCCAGCTCCTTTCATTCAGTCAGTAGCTTCAAACATTTCTGGTATATGAAAAACATGTTTTTCAATGGCAAAAATCATAATGAATATTGTAAATGCACAAACAGTAATATCTCCACATTGCAAGGTGCAATTCTGAAATTTTTTGCTTTTTCCTGTTAATCCTAGCATGATAAAGAAGATTCAAAGAGAGTGAGATGCCAGCTCCTTCATTCAGTCAGTAGCTTCAAACATTTCTGGTATATGAAAAACATGTTTTTTCAATGGCAAAAATCAATGAATATTGTAAATGCACAAACAGTAATATCTCCACATTGCAAGGTGCAATTCTGAAATTTTTTGCTTTTTCCTGCTAATCCTAGCATGATAAAGAATATTCAAAGAGAGTGAGATGCCAGCTCCTTTCATTCAGTCAGTAGCTTCAAACATTTCTGGTATATGAAAAACATGTTTTTCAATGGCAAAAATCAATGAATATTGTAAATGCACAAACAGTAATATCTCCACATTGCAAGGTGCAATTCTGAAATTTTTTGCTTTTTCCTGCTAATCCTAGCATGATAAAGAAGATTCAAAGAGAGTGAGATGCCAGCTCCTTTCATTCAGTCAGTAGCTTCAAACATTTCTGGTATATGAAAAACATGTTTTTCAATGGCAAAAATCAATGAATATTGTAAATGCACAAACAGTAATATCTCCACATTGCACGGTGCAATTCTGAAATTTTTAGCTTTTTCCTGTTAATCCTAGCATGATAAAGAAGATTCAAAGAGAGTGAGATGCCAGCTCCTTTCATTCAGTCAGTAGCTTCAAACATTTCTGGTATATGAAAAACATGTTTTTCAATGGCAAAAATCAATGAATATTGTAAATGCACAAACAGTAATATCTCCACATTGCAAGGTGCAATTCTGAAATTTTTTGCTTTTTCCTGCTAATCCTAGCATGATAAAGAAGATTCAAAGAGAGTGAGATGCCAGCTCCTTTCATTCAGTCAGTAGCTTCAAACATTTCTGGTATATGAAAAACATGTTTTTCAATGGCAAAAATCAATGAATATTGTAAATGCACAAACAGTAATATCTCCACATTGCACGGTGCAATTCTGAAATTTTTAGCTTTTTCCTGTTAATCCTAGCATGATAAAGAAGATTCAAAGAGAGTGAGATGCCAGCTCCTTTCATTCAGTCAGTAGCTTCAAACATTTCTGGTATATGAAAAACATGTTTTTCAATGGCAAAAATCAATGAATATTGTAAATGCACAAACAGTAATATCTCCACATTGCAAGGTGCAATTCTGAAATTTTTTGCTTTTTCCTGTTAATCCTAGCATGATAAAGAAGATTCAAAGAGAGTGAGATGCCAGCTCCTTTCATTCAGTCAGTAGCTTCAAACATTTCTGGTATATGAAAAACATGTTTTTCAATGGCAAAAATCAATGAATATTGTAAATGCACAAACAGTAATATCTCCACATTGCAAGGTGCAATTCTGAAATTTTTTGCTTTTTCCTGCTAATCCTAGCATGATAAAGAAGATTCAAAGAGAGTGAGATGCCAGCTCCTTTCATTCAGTCAGTAGCTTCAAACATTTCTGGTATATGAAAAACATGTTTTTCAATGGCAAAAATCAATGAATATTGTAAATGCACAAACAGTAATATCTCCACATTGCACGGTGCAATTCTGAAATTTTTAGCTTTTTCCTGTTAATCCTAGCATGATAAAGAAGATTCAAAGAGAGTGAGATGCCAGCTCCTTTCATTCAGTCAGTAGCTTCAAACATTTCTGGTATATGAAAAACATGTTTTTCAATGGCAAAAATCAATGAATATTGTAAATGCACAAACAGTAATATCTCCACATTGCAAGGTGCAATTCTGAAATTTTTTGCTTTTTCCTGTTAATCCTAGCATGATAAAGAAGATTCAAAGAGAGTGAGATGCCAGCTCCTTTCATTCAGTCAGTAGCTTCAAACATTTCTGGTATATGAAAAACATGTTTTTCAATGGCAAAAATCAATGAATATTGTAAATGCACAAACAGTAATATCTCCACATTGCAAGGTGCAATTCTGAAATTTTTAGCTTTTTCCTGCTAATCCTAGCATGATAAAGAAGATTCAAAGAGAGTGAGATGCCAGCTCCTTTCATTCAGTCAGTAGCTTCAAACATTTCTGGTATATGAAAAACATGTTTTTCAATGGCAAAAATCAATGAATATTGTAAATGCACAAACAGTAATATCTCCACATTGCACGGTGCAATTCTGAAATTTTTAGCTTTTTCCTGTTAATCCTAGCATGATAAAGAAGATTCAAAGAGAGTGAGATGCCAGCTCCTTTCATTCAGTCAGTAGCTTCAAACATTTCTGGTATATGAAAAACATGTTTTTCAATGGCAAAAATCAATGAATATTGTAAATGCACAAACAGTAATATCTCCACATTGCAAGGTGCAATTCTGAAATTTTTTGCTTTTTCCTGCTAATCCTAGCATGATAAAGAAGATTCAAAGAGAGTGAGATGCCAGCTCCTTTCATTCAGTCAGTAGCTTCAAACATTTCTGGTATATGAAAAACATGTTTTTCAATGGCAAAAATCAATGAATATTGTAAATGCACAAACAGTAATATCTCCACATTGCAAGGTGCAATTCTGAAATTTTTTGCTTTTTCCTGCTAATCCTAGCATGATAAAGAAGATTCAAAGAGAGTGAGATGCCAGCTCCTTTCATTCAGTCAGTAGCTTCAAACATTTCTGGTATATGAAAAACATGTTTTTCAATGGCAAAAATCAATGAATATTGTAAATGCACAAACAGTAATATCTCCACATTGCACGGTGCAATTCTGAAATTTTTAGCTTTTTCCTGTTAATCCTAGCATGATAAAGAAGATTCAAAGAGAGTGAGATGCCAGCTCCTTTCATTCAGTCAGTAGCTTCAAACATTTCTGGTATATGAAAAACATGTTTTTCAATGGCAAAAATCAATGAATATTGTAAATGCACAAACAGTAATATCTCCACATTGCAAGGTGCAATTCTGAAATTTTTTGCTTTTTCCTGCTAATCCTAGCATGATAAAGAAGATTCAAAGAGAGTGAGATGCCAGCTCCTTTCATTCAGTCAGTAGCTTCAAACATTTCTGGTATATGAAAAACATGTTTTTCAATGGCAAAAATCAATGAATATTGTAAATGCACAAACAGTAATATCTCCACATTGCACGGTGCAATTCTGAAATTTTTAGCTTTTTCCTGTTAATCCTAGCATGATAAAGAAGATTCAAAGAGAGTGAGATGCCAGCTCCTTTCATTCAGTCAGTAGCTTCAAACATTTCTGGTATATGAAAAACATGTTTTTCAATGGCAAAAATCAATGAATATTGTAAATGCACAAACAGTAATATCTCCACATTGCAAGGTGCAATTCTGAAATTTTTTGCTTTTTCCTGCTAATCCTAGCATGATAAAGAAGATTCAAAGAGAGTGAGATGCCAGCTCCTTTCATTCAGTCAGTAGCTTCAAACATTTCTGGTATATGAAAAACATGTTTTTCAATGGCAAAAATCAATGAATATTGTAAATGCACAAACAGTAATATCTCCACATTGCAAGGTGCAATTCTGAAATTTTTTGCTTTTTCCTGCTAATCCTAGCATGATAAAGAAGATTCAAAGAGAGTGAGATGCCAGCTCCTTTCATTCAGTCAGTAGCTTCAAACATTTCTGGTATATGAAAAACATGTTTTTCAATGGCAAAAATCAATGAATATTGTAAATGCACAAACAGTAATATCTCCACATTGCACGGTGCAATTCTGAAATTTTTAGCTTTTTCCTGTTAATCCTAGCATGATAAAGAAGATTCAAAGAGAGTGAGATGCCAGCTCCTTTCATTCAGTCAGTAGCTTCAAACATTTCTGGTATATGAAAAACATGTTTTTCAATGGCAAAAATCAATGAATATTGTAAATGCACAAACAGTAATATCTCCACATTGCAAGGTGCAATTCTGAAATTTTTTGCTTTTTCCTGCTAATCCTAGCATGATAAAGAAGATTCAAAGAGAGTGAGATGCCAGCTCCTTTCATTCAGTCAGTAGCTTCAAACATTTCTGGTATATGAAAAACATGTTTTTCAATGGCAAAAATCAATGAATATTGTAAATGCACAAACAGTAATATCTCCACATTGCAAGGTGCAATTCTGAAATTTTTTGCTTTTTCCTGCTAATCCTAGCATGATAAAGAAGATTCAAAGAGAGTGAGATGCCAGCTCCTTTCATTCAGTCAGTAGCTTCAAACATTTCTGGTATATGAAAAACATGTTTTTCAATGGCAAAAATCAATGAATATTGTAAATGCACAAACAGTAATATCTCCACATTGCACGGTGCAATTCTGAAATTTTTAGCTTTTTCCTGTTAATCCTAGCATGATAAAGAAGATTCAAAGAGAGTGAGATGCCAGCTCCTTTCATTCAGTCAGTAGCTTCAAACATTTCTGGTATATGAAAAACATGTTTTTCAATGGCAAAAATCAATGAATATTGTAAATGCACAAACAGTAATATCTCCACATTGCAAGGTGCAATTCTGAAATTTTTTGCTTTTTCCTGCTAATCCTAGCATGATAAAGAAGATTCAAAGAGAGTGAGATGCCAGCTCCTTTCATTCAGTCAGTAGCTTCAAACATTTCTGGTATATGAAAAACATGTTTTTCAATGGCAAAAATCAATGAATATTGTAAATGCACAAACAGTAATATCTCCACATTGCACGGTGCAATTCTGAAATTTTTAGCTTTTTCCTGTTAATCCTAGCATGATAAAGAAGATTCAAAGAGAGTGAGATGCCAGCTCCTTTCATTCAGTCAGTAGCTTCAAACATTTCTGGTATATGAAAAACATGTTTTTCAATGGCAAAAATCAATGAATATTGTAAATGCACAAACAGTAATATCTCCACATTGCAAGGTGCAATTCTGAAATTTTTTGCTTTTTCCTGTTAATCCTAGCATGATAAAGAAGATTCAAAGAGAGTGAGATGCCAGCTCCTTTCATTCAGTCAGTAGCTTCAAACATTTCTGGTATATGAAAAACATGTTTTTCAATGGCAAAAATCAATGAATATTGTAAATGCACAAACAGTAATATCTCCACATTGCACGGTGCAATTCTGAAATTTTTAGCTTTTTCCTGTTAATCCTAGCATGATAAAGAAGATTCAAAGAGAGTGAGATGCCAGCTCCTTTCATTCAGTCAGTAGCTTCAAACATTTCTGGTATATGAAAAACATGTTTTTCAATGGCAAAAATCAATGAATATTGTAAATGCACAAACAGTAATATCTCCACATTGCAAGGTGCAATTCTGAAATTTTTTGCTTTTTCCTGTTAATCCTAGCATGATAAAGAAGATTCAAAGAGAGTGAGATGCCAGCTCCTTTCATTCAGTCAGTAGCTTCAAACATTTCTGGTATATGAAAAACATGTTTTTCAATGGCAAAAATCAATGAATATTGTAAATGCACAAACAGTAATATCTCCACATTGCAAGGTGCAATTCTGAAATTTTTAGCTTTTTCCTGCTAATCCTAGCATGATAAAGAAGATTCAAAGAGAGTGAGATGCCAGCTCCTTTCATTCAGTCAGTAGCTTCAAACATTTCTGGTATATGAAAAACATGTTTTTCAATGGCAAAAATCAATGAATATTGTAAATGCACAAACAGTAATATCTCCACATTGCACGGTGCAATTCTGAAATTTTTAGCTTTTTCCTGTTAATCCTAGAATGATAAAGAAGATTCAAAGAGAGTGAGATGCCAGCTCCTTTCATTCAGTCAGTAGCTTCAAACATTTCTGGTATATGAAAAACATGTTTTTCAATGGCAAAAATCAATGAATATTGTAAATGCACAAACAGTAATATCTCCACATTGCAAGGTGCAATTCTGAAATTTTTTGCTTTTTCCTGCTAATCCTAGCATGATAAAGAAGATTCAAAGAGAGTGAGATGCCAGCTCCTTTCATTCAGTCAGTAGCTTCAAACATTTCTGGTATATGAAAAACATGTTTTTCAATGGCAAAAATCAATGAATATTGTAAATGCACAAACAGTAATATCTCCACATTGCAAGGTGCAATTCTGAAATTTTTTGCTTTTTCCTGCTAATCCTAGCATGATAAAGATTCAAAGAGAGTGAGATGCCAGCTCCTTTCATTCAGTCAGTAGCTTCAAACATTTCTGGTATATGAAAAACATGTTTTTCAATGGCAAAAATCAATGAATATTGTAAATGCACAAACAGTAATATCTCCACATTGCAAGGTGCAATTCTGAAATTTTTTGCTTTTTCCTGCTAATCCTAGCATGATAAAGAAGATTCAAAGAGAGTGAGATGCCAGCTCCTTTCATTCAGTCAGTAGCTTCAAACATTTCTGGTATATGAAAAACATGTTTTTCAATGGCAAAAATCAATGAATATTGTAAATGCACAAACAGTAATATCTCCACATTGCAAGGTGCAATTCTGAAATTTTTTGCTTTTTCCTGCTAATCCTAGCATGATAAAGAAGATTCAAAGAGAGTGAGATGCCAGCTCCTTTCATTCAGTCAGTAGCTTCAAACATTTCTGGTATATGAAAAACATGTTTTTCAATGGCAAAAATCAATGAATATTGTAAATGCACAAACAGTAATATCTCCACATTGCACGGTGCAATTCTGAAATTTTTAGCTTTTTCCTGTTAATCCTAGCATGATAAAGAAGATTCAAAGAGAGTGAGATGCCAGCTCCTTTCATTCAGTCAGTAGCTTCAAACATTTCTGGTATATGAAAAACATGTTTTTCAATGGCAAAAATCAATGAATATTGTAAATGCACAAACAGTAATATCTCCACATTGCAAGGTGCAATTCTGAAATTTTTTGCTTTTTCCTGCTAATCCTAGCATAATAAAGAAGATTCAAAGAGAGTGAGATGCCAGCTCCTTTCATTCAGTCAGTAGCTTCAAACATTTCTGGTATATGAAAAACGTTTTTCAATGGCAAAAATCAATGAATATTGTAAATGCACAAACAGTAATATCTCCACATTGCAAGGTGCAATTCTGAAATTTTTAGCTTTTTCCTGCTAATCCTAGCATGATAAAGAAGATTCAAAGAGAGTGAGATGCCAGCTCCTTTCATTCAGTCAGTAGCTTCAAACATTTCTGGTATATGAAAAACATGTTTTTCAATGGCAAAAATCAATGAATATTGTAAATGCACAAACAGTAATATCTCCACATTGCAAGGTGCAATTCTGAAATTTTTTGCTTTTTCCTGTTAATCCTAGCATGATAAAGAAGATTCAAAGAGAGTGAGATGCCAGCTCCTTTCATTCAGTCAGTAGCTTCAAACATTTCTGGTATATGAAAAACGTTTTACAATGGCAAAAATCAATGAATATTGTAAATGCACAAACAGTAATATCTCCACATTGCACGGTGCAATTCTGAAATTTTTAGCTTTTTCCTGTTAATCCTAGCATGATAAAGAAGATTCAAAGAGAGTGAGATGCCAGCTCCTTTCATTCAGTCAGTAGCTTCAAACATTTCTGGTATATGAAAAACATGTTTTTCAATGGCAAAAATCAATGAATATTGTAAATGCACAAACAGTAATATCTCCACATTGCAAGGTGCAATTCTGAAATTTTTTGCTTTTTCCTGTTAATCCTAGCATGATAAAGAAGATTCAAAGAGAGTGAGATGCCAGCTCCTTTCATTCAGTCAGTAGCTTCAAACATTTCTGGTATATGAAAAACATGTTTTTCAATGGCAAAAATCAATGAATATTGTAAATGCACAAACAGTAATATCTCCACATTGCAAGGTGCAATTCTGAAATTTTTTGCTTTTTCCTGCTAATCCTAGCATGATAAAGAAGATTCAAAGAGAGTGAGATGCCAGCTCCTTTCATTCAGTCAGTAGCTTCAAACATTTCTGGTATATGAAAAACATGTTTTTCAATGGCAAAAATCAATGAATATTGTAAATGCACAAACAGTAATATCTCCACATTGCACGGTGCAATTCTGAAATTTTTAGCTTTTTCCTGTTAATCCTAGCATGATAAAGAAGATTCAAAGAGAGTGAGATGCCAGCTCCTTTCATTCAGTCAGTAGCTTCAAACATTTCTGGTATATGAAAAACATGTTTTTCAATGGCAAAAATCAATGAATATTGTAAATGCACAAACAGTAATATCTCCACATTGCAAGGTGCAATTCTGAATTTTTTTGCTTTTTCCTGTTAATCCTAGCATGATAAAGAAGATTCAAAGAGAGTGAGATGCCAGCTCCTTTCATTCAGTCAGTAGCTTCAAACATTTCTGGTATATGAAAAACATGTTTTTCAATGGCAAAAATCAATGAATATTGTAAATGCACAAACAGTAATATCTCCACATTGCACGGTGCAATTCTGAAATTTTTAGCTTTTTCCTGTTAATCCTAGCATGATAAAGAAGATTCAAAGAGAGTGAGATGCCAGCTCCTTTCATTCAGTCAGTAGCTTCAAACATTTCTGGTATATGAAAAACATGTTTTTCAATGGCAAAAATCAATGAATATTGTAAATGCACAAACAGTAATATCTCCACATTGCAAGGTGCAATTCTGAAATTTTTTGCTTTTTCCTGTTAATCCTAGCATGATAAAGAAGATTCAAAGAGAGTGAGATGCCAGCTCCTTTCATTCAGTCAGTAGCTTCAAACATTTCTGGTATATGAAAAACGTTTTACAATGGCAAAAATCAATGAATATTGTAAATGCACAAACAGTAATATCTCCACATTGCACGGTGCAATTCTGAAATTTTTAGCTTTTTCCTGTTAATCCTAGCATGATAAAGAAGATTCAAAGAGAGTGAGATGCCAGCTCCTTTCATTCAGTCAGTAGCTTCAAACATTTCTGGTATATGAAAAACATGTTTTTCAATGGCAAAAATCAATGAATATTGTAAATGCACAAACAGTAATATCTCCACATTGCAAGGTGCAATTCTGAAATTTTTTGCTTTTTCCTGTTAATCCTAGCATGATAAAGAAGATTCAAAGAGAGTGAGATGCCAGCTCCTTTCATTCAGTCAGTAGCTTCAAACATTTCTGGTATATGAAAAACATGTTTTTCAATGGCAAAAATCAATGAATATTGTAAATGCACAAACAGTAATATCTCCACATTGCAAGGTGCAATTCTGAAATTTTTTGCTTTTTCCTGCTAATCCTAGCATGATAAAGAAGATTCAAAGAGAGTGAGATGCCAGCTCCTTTCATTCAGTCAGTAGCTTCAAACATTTCTGGTATATGAAAAACATGTTTTTCAATGGCAAAAATCAATGAATATTGTAAATGCACAAACAGTAATATCTCCACATTGCAAGGTGCAATTCTGAAATTTTTTGCTTTTTCCTGCTAATCTTAGCATGATAAAGAAGATTCAAAGAGAGTGAGATGCCAGCTCCTTTCATTCAGTCAGTAGCTTCAAACATTTCTGGTATATGAAAAACATGTTTTTCAATGGCAAAAATCAATGAATATTGTAAATGCACAAACAGTAATATCTCCACATTGCACGGTGCAATTCTGAAATTTTTAGCTTTTTCCTGTTAATCCTAGCATGATAAAGAAGATTCAAAGAGAGTGAGATGCCAGCTCCTTTCATTCAGTCAGTAGCTTCAAACATTTCTGGTATATGAAAAACATGTTTTTCAATGGCAAAAATCAATGAATATTGTAAATGCACAAACAGTAATATCTCCACATTGCAAGGTGCAATTCTGAAATTTTTTGCTTTTTCCTGCTAATCCTAGCATGATAAAGAAGATTCAAAGAGAGTGAGATGCCAGCTCCTTTCATTCAGTCAGTAGCTTCAAACATTTCTGGTATATGAAAAACATGTTTTTCAATGGCAAAAATCAATGAATATTGTAAATGCACAAACAGTAATATCTCCACATTGCACGGTGCAATTCTGAAATTTTTAGCTTTTTCCTGTTAATCCTAGCATGATAAAGAAGATTCAAAGAGAGTGAGATGCCAGCTCCTTTCATTCAGTCAGTAGCTTCAAACATTTCTGGTATATGAAAAACATGTTTTTCAATGGCAAAAATCAATGAATATTGTAAATGCACAAACAGTAATATCTCCACATTGCAAGGTGCAATTCTGAAATTTTTTGCTTTTTCCTGTTAATCCTAGCATGATAAAGAAGATTCAAAGAGAGTGAGATGCCAGCTCCTTTCATTCAGTCAGTAGCTTCAAACATTTCTGGTATATGAAAAACATGTTTTTCAATGGCAAAAATCAATGAATATTGTAAATGCACAAACAGTAATATCTCCACATTGCAAGGTGCAATTCTGAAATTTTTTGCTTTTTCCTGCTAATCCTAGCATGATAAAGAAAATTCAAAGAGAGTGAGATGCCAGCTCCTTTCATTCAGTCAGTAGCTTCAAACATTTCTGGTATATGAAAAACATGTTTTTCAATGGCAAAAATCAATGAATATTGTAAATGCACAAACAGTAATATCTCCACATTGCAAGGTGCAATTCTGAAATTTTTTGCTTTTTCCTGCTAATCCTAGCATGATAAAGAAGATTCAAAGAGAGTGAGATGCCAGCTCCTTTCATTCAGTCAGTAGCTTCAAACATTTCTGGTATATGAAAAACATGTTTTTCAATGGCAAAAATCAATGAATATTGTAAATGCACAAACAGTAATATCTCCACATTGCACGGTGCAATTCTGAAATTTTTAGCTTTTTCCTGTTAATCCTAGCATGATAAAGAAGATTCAAAGAGAGTGAGATGCCAGCTCCTTTCATTCAGTCAGTAGCTTCAAACATTTCTGGTATATGAAAAACATGTTTTTCAATGGCAAAAATCAATGAATATTGTAAATGCACAAACAGTAATATCTCCACATTGCAAGGTGCAATTCTGAAATTTTTTGCTTTTTCCTGTTAATCCTAGCATGATAAAGAAGATTCAAAGAGAGTGAGATGCCAGCTCCTTTCATTCAGTCAGTAGCTTCAAACATTTCTGGTATATGAAAAACGTGTTTTTCAATGGCAAAAATCAATGAATATTGTAAATGCACAAACAGTAATATCTCCACATTGCAAGGTGCAATTCTGAAATTTTTTGCTTTTTCCTGCTAATCCTAGCATGATAAAGAAGATTCAAAGAGAGTGAGATGCCAGCTCCTTTCATTCAGTCAGTAGCTTCAAACATTTCTGGTATATGAAAAACATGTTTTTCAATGGCAAAAATCAATGAATATTGTAAATGCACAAACAGTAATATCTCCACATTGCACGGTGCAATTCTGAAATTTTTAGCTTTTTCCTGTTAATCCTAGCATGATAAAGAAGATTCAAAGAGAGTGAGATGCCAGCTCCTTTCATTCAGTCAGTAGCTTCAAACATTTCTGGTATATGAAAAACATGTTTTTCAATGGCAAAAATCAATGAATATTGTAAATGCACAAACAGTAATATCTCCACATTGCAAGGTGCAATTCTGAAATTTTTTGCTTTTTCCTGTTAATCCTAGCATGATAAAGAAGATTCAAAGAGAGTGAGATGCCAGCTCCTTTCATTCAGTCAGTAGCTTCAAACATTTCTGGTATATGAAAAACATGTTTTTCAATGGCAAAAATCAATGAATATTGTAAATGCACAAACAGTAATATCTCCACATTGCACGGTGCAATTCTGAAATTTTTAGCTTTTTCCTGTTAATCCTAGCATGATAAAGAAGATTCAAAGAGAGTGAGATGCCAGCTCCTTTCATTCAGTCAGTAGCTTCAAACATTTCTGGTATATGAAAAACATGTTTTTCAATGGCAAAAATCAATGAATATTGTAAATGCACAAACAGTAATATCTCCACATTGCAAGGTGCAATTCTGAAATTTTTTGCTTTTTCCTGTTAATCCTAGCATGATAAAGAAGATTCAAAGAGAGTGAGATGCCAGCTCCTTTCATTCAGTCAGTAGCTTCAAACATTTCTGGTATATGAAAAACATGTTTTTCAATGGCAAAAATCAATGAATATTGTAAATGCACAAACAGTAATATCTCCACATTGCAAGGTGCAATTCTGAAATTTTTTGCTTTTTCCTGCTAATCCTAGCATGATAAAGAAGATTCAAAGAGAGTGAGATGCCAGCTCCTTTCATTCAGTCAGTAGCTTCAAACATTTCTGGTATATGAAAAACATGTTTTTCAATGGCAAAAATCAATGAATATTGTAAATGCACAAACAGTAATATCTCCACATTGCACGGTGCAATTCTGAAATTTTTAGCTTTTTCCTGTTAATCCTAGCATGATAAAGAAGATTCAAAGAGAGTGAGATGCCAGCTCCTTTCATTCAGTCAGTAGCTTCAATCATTTCTGGACATTTTTCAATGGCAAAAATCAATGAATATTGTAAATGCACAAACAGTAATTTCTCCGCATTGCAAGGTGCAATTCTGAAATTTTTTGCTTTTTCCTGCTCCTCTTAGCATGATAAAGAAGATTCAAAGAGAGTGAGATGCCAGCTCCTTTCATTCAGTCAGTAGCTTCAATCATTTCTGGACGTTTTTCAATGGCAAAAATCAATGAATATTGTAAATGCACAAACAGTAATTTCTCCGCATTGCAATGTGCAATTCTGAAATTTTTTGCTTTTTCCTGCTCCTCTTAGCATGATAAAGAAGATTCAAAGAGAGTGAGATGCCAGCTCCTTTCATTCAGTCAGTAGCTTCAATCATTTCTGGACGTTTTTCAATGGCAAAAATCAATGAATATTGTAAATGCAAACAGTAATTTCTCCGCATTGCAAGGTGCAATTCTGAAATTTTTTGCTTTTTCCTGCTCCTCTTAGCATGATAAAGAAGATTCAAAGAGAGTGAGATGCCAGATCCTTTCCTTCAGTCAGTAGCTTCAATCATTTCTGGTATATGAATAACATGATGTTTTTCAATGGCAAAAATCAATGAATTTTGTAAATGCACAAACAGTAATTTCTCCGCATTGCAAGGCGCAATTTTGAAATTTTTTGCTTTTTCCTACTCCTCTTAGCATGATAAAGAAGATTCAAAGAGAGTGAGATGCCAGCTCCTTTCATTCAGTCAGTAGCTTCAATCATTTCTGGACATTTTTCAATGGCAAAAATCAATGAATATTGTAAATGCACAAACAGTAATTTCTCCGCATTGCAAGGTGCAATTCTGAAATTTTTTGCTTTTTCCTGCTCCTCTTAGCATGATAAAGAAGATTCAAAGAGAGTGAGATGCCAGCTCCTTTCATTCAGTCAGTAGCTTCAATCATTTCTGGACGTTTTTCAATGGCAAAAATCAATGAATATTGTAAATGCACAAACAGTAATTTCTCCGCATTGCAAGGTGCAATTCTGAAATTTTTTGCTTTTTCCTGCTCCTCTTAGCATGATAAAGAAGATTCAAAGAGAGTGAGATGCCAGCTCCTTTCATTCAGTCAGTAGCTTCAATCATTTCTGGACGTTTTTCAATGGCAAAAATCAATGAATATTGTAAATGCACAAACAGTAATTTCTCCGCATTGCAAGGTGCAATTCTGAAATTTTTTGCTTTTTCCTGCTCCTCTTAGCATGATAAAGAAGATTCAAAGAGAGTGAGATGCCAGCTACTTTCATTCAGTCAGTAGCTTCAAACATTTCTGGTACATGAATAACATGATGTTTTTCAATGGCAAAAATCAATGAATATTGTAAATGCACAAACAGTAATTTCTCCGCATTGCAAGGTGCAATTCTGAAATTTTTTGCTTTTTCCTGCTCCTCTTAGCATGATAAAGAAGATTCAAAGAGAGTGAGATGCCAGCTCCTTTCGTTCAGTCAGTAGCTTCAATCATTTCTGGACGTTTTTCAATGGAAAAAATCATTGAATATTATAAATGCACAAACAGTAATTTCTCCGCATTGCAAGGTGCAATTCTGAAATTTTTTACTTTTTCCTGCTCCTCTTAGCATGATAAAGAAGATTCAAAGAGAGTGAGATGCCAGCTCCTTTCATTCAGTCAGTAGCTTCAATCATTTCTGGTATATGAATAACATGATGTTTTTCAATGGCAAAAATCAATGAATATTGTAAATGCACAAACAGTAATTTCTCCGCATTGCAAGGTGCAATTCTGAAATTTTTTGCTTTTTCCTGCTCCTCTTAGCATGATAAAGAAGATTCAAAGAGAGTGAGATGCCAGCTCCTTTCATTCAGTCAGTAGCTTCAATCATTTCTGGACGTTTTTCAATGGCAAAAATCAATGAATATTGTAAATGCACAAACAGTAATTTCTCCGCATTGCAAGGTGCAATTCTGAAATTTTTTGCTTTTTCCTGCTCCTCTTAGCATGATAAACAAGATTCAAAGAGAGTGACATGCCAGCTCCTTTCATTCAGTCAGTAGCTTCAATCATTTCTGGACGTTTTTCAATGGCAAAAATCATTGAATATTGTAAATGCACAAACAGTAATTTCTCCGCATTGCAAGGTGCAATTCTGAAATTTTTTACTTTTTCCTGCTCCTCTTAGCATGATAAAGAAGATTCAAAGAGAGTGAGATGCCAGCTCCTTTCATTCAGTCAGTAGCTTCAATCATTTCTGGTATATGAATAACATGATGTTTTTCAATCGCAAAAATTAATGAATATTGTAAATGCACAAACAGTAATTTCTCCGCACTGCAAGGTGCAATTCTGAAATTTTTTGCTTTTTCCTGCTCCTCTTAGCATGATAAAGAAGATTCAAAGAGAGTGAGATGCCAGCTCCTTTCATTCAGTCAGTACCTTCAATCATTTCTGGACGTTTTTCAATGGCAAAAATCAATGAATATTGTAAATGCACAAACAGTAATTTCTCCGCATTGCAAGGTGCAATTCTGAAATTTTTTGCTTTTTCCTGCTCCTCTTAGCATGATAAAGAAGATTCAAAGAGAGTGAGATGCCAGCTCCTTTCATTCAGTCAGTAGCTTCAATCATTTCTGGACGTTTTTCAATGGCAAAAATCAATGAATATTGTAAATGCACAAACTGTAATTTCTCCGCATTGCAAGGTGCAATTCTGAAATTTTTTGCTTTTTCCTGCTCCTCTTAGCATGATAAAGAAGATTCAAAGAGAGTGAGATGCCAGCTCCTTTCATTCAGTCAGTAGCTTCAATCATTTCTGGTATATGAATAACATGATGTTTTTCAATAGCAAAAATCAATGAATATTGTAAATGCACAAACAGTAATTTCTCCGCATTGCAAGGTGCAATTCTGAAATTTTTTGCTTTTTCCTGCTCCTCTTAGCATGATAAAGAAGATTCAAAGAGAGTGAGATGCCAGCTCCTTTCATTCAGTCAGTAGCTTCAATCATTTCTGGACGTTTTTCAATGGCAAAAATCAATGAATATTGTAAATGCACAAACAGTAATTTCTCCGCATTGCAAGGTGCAATTCTGAAATTTTTTACTTTTTCCTGCTCCTCTTAGCATGATAAAGAAGATTCAAAGAGAGTGAGATGCCAGCTCCTTTCATTCAGTCAGTAGCTTCAATCATTTCTGGTATATGAATAACATGATGTTTTTCAATCGCAAAAATCAATGAATATTGTAAATGCACAAACAGTAATATCTCCACATTGCAAGGTGCAATTCTGAAATTTTTTGCTTTTTCCTGTTAATCCTAGCATGATAAAGAAGATTCAAAGAGAGTGAGATGCCAGCTCCTTTCATTCAGTCAGTAGCTTCAAACATTTCTGGTATATGAAAAACATGTTTTTCAATGGCAAAAATCAATGAATATTGTAAATGCACAAACAGTAATATCTCCACATTGCAAGGTGCAATTCTGAAATTTTTTGCTTTTTCCTGCTAATCCTAGCATGATAAAGAAGATTCAAAGAGAGTGAGATGCCAGCTCCTTTCATTCAGTCAGTAGCTTCAAACATTTCTGGTATATGAAAAACATGTTTTTCAATGGCAAAAATCAATGAATATTGTAAATGCACAAACAGTAATATCTCCACATTGCACGGTGCAATTCTGAAATTTTTAGCTTTTTCCTGTTAATCCTAGCATGATAAAGAAGATTCAAAGAGAGTGAGATGCCAGCTCCTTTCATTCAGTCAGTAGCTTCAATCATTTCTGGACATTTTTCAATGGCAAAAATCAATGAATATTGTAAATGCACAAACAGTAATTTCTCCGCATTGCAAGGTGCAATTCTGAAATTTTTTGCTTTTTCCTGCTCCTCTTAGCATGATAAAGAAGATTCAAAGAGAGTGAGATGCCAGCTCCTTTCATTCAGTCAGTAGCTTCAATCATTTCTGGACGTTTTTCAATGGCAAAAATCAATGAATATTGTAAATGCACAAACAGTAATTTCTCCGCATTGCAATGTGCAATTCTGAAATTTTTTGCTTTTTCCTGCTCCTCTTAGCATGATAAAGAAGATTCAAAGAGAGTGAGATGCCAGCTCCTTTCATTCAGTCAGTAGCTTCAATCATTTCTGGACGTTTTTCAATGGCAAAAATCAATGAATATTGTAAATGCAAACAGTAATTTCTCCGCATTGCAAGGTGCAATTCTGAAATTTTTTGCTTTTTCCTGCTCCTCTTAGCATGATAAAGAAGATTCAAAGAGAGTGAGATGCCAGATCCTTTCCTTCAGTCAGTAGCTTCAATCATTTCTGGTATATGAATAACATGATGTTTTTCAATGGCAAAAATCAATGAATTTTGTAAATGCACAAACAGTAATTTCTCCGCATTGCAAGGCGCAATTCTGAAATTTTTTGCTTTTTCCTACTCCTCTTAGCATGATAAAGAAGATTCAAAGAGAGTGAGATGCCAGCTCCTTTCATTCAGTCAGTAGCTTCAATCATTTCTGGACATTTTTCAATGGCAAAAATCAATGAATATTGTAAATGCACAAACAGTAATTTCTCCGCATTGCAAGGTGCAATTCTGAAATTTTTTGCTTTTTCCTGCTCCTCTTAGCATGATAAAGAAGATTCAAAGAGAGTGAGATGCCAGCTCCTTTCATTCAGTCAGTAGCTTCAATCATTTCTGGACGTTTTTCAATGGCAAAAATCAATGAATATTGTAAATGCACAAACAGTAATTTCTCCGCATTGCAAGGTGCAATTCTGAAATTTTTTGCTTTTTCCTGCTCCTCTTAGCATGATAAAGAAGATTCAAAGAGAGTGAGATGCCAGCTACTTTCATTCAGTCAGTAGCTTCAATCATTTCTGGACGTTTTTCAATGGCAAAAATCAATGAATATTGTAAATGCACAAACAGTAATTTCTCCGCATTGCAAGGTGCAATTCTGAAATTTTTTGCTTTTTCCTGCTCCTCTTAGCATGATAAAGAAGATTCAAAGAGAGTGAGATGCCAGCTACTTTCATTCAGTCAGTAGCTTCAAACATTTCTGGTACATGAATAACATGATGTTTTTCAATGGCAAAAATCAATGAATATTGTAAATGCACAAACAGTAATTTCTCCGCATTGCAAGGTGCAATTCTGAAATTTTTTGCTTTTTCCTGCTCCTCTTAGCATGATAAAGAAGATTCAAAGAGAGTGAGATGCCAGCTCCTTTCGTTCAGTCAGTAGCTTCAATCATTTCTGGACGTTTTTCAATGGAAAAAATCATTGAATATTATAAATGCACAAACAGTAATTTCTCCGCATTGCAAGGTGCAATTCTGAAATTTTTTACTTTTTCCTGCTCCTCTTAGCATGGTAAAGAAGATTCAAAGAGAGTGAGATGCCAGCTCCTTTCATTCAGTCAGTAGCTTCAATCATTTCTGGTATATGAATAACATGATGTTTTTCAATGGCAAAAATCAATGAATATTGTAAATGCACAAACAGTAATTTCTCCGCATTGCAAGGTGCAATTCTGAAATTTTTTGCTTTTTCCTGCTCCTCTTAGCATGATAAAGAAGATTCAAAGAGAGTGAGATGCCAGCTCCTTTCATTCAGTCAGTAGCTTCAATCATTTCTGGACGTTTTTCAATGGCAAAAATCAATGAATATTGTAAATGCACAAACAGTAATTTCTCCGCATTGCAAGGTGCAATTCTGAAATTTTTTGCTTTTTCCTGCTCCTCTTAGCATGATAAACAAGATTCAAAGAGAGTGACATGCCAGCTCCTTTCATTCAGTCAGTAGCTTCAATCATTTCTGGACGTTTTTCAATGGCAAAAATCATTGAATATTGTAAATGCACAAACAGTAATTTCTCCGCATTGCAAGGTGCAATTCTGAAATTTTTTACTTTTTCCTGCTCCTCTTAGCATGATAAAGAAGATTCAAAGAGAGTGAGATGCCAGCTCCTTTCATTCAGTCAGTAGCTTCAATCATTTCTGGTATATGAATAACATGATGTTTTTCAATCGCAAAAATTAATGAATATTGTAAATGCACAAACAGTAATTTCTCCGCACTGCAAGGTGCAATTCTGAAATTTTTTGCTTTTTCCTGCTCCTCTTAGCATGATAAAGAAGATTCAAAGAGAGTGAGATGCCAGCTCCTTTCATTCAGTCAGTACCTTCAATCATTTCTGGACGTTTTTCAATGGCAAAAATCAATGAATATTGTAAATGCACAAACAGTAATTTCTCCGCATTGCAAGGTGCAATTCTGAAATTTTTTGCTTTTTCCTGCTCCTCTTAGCATGATAAAGAAGATTCAAAGAGAGTGAGATGCCAGCTCCTTTCATTCAGTCAGTAGCTTCAATCATTTCTGGACGTTTTTCAATGGCAAAAATCAATGAATATTGTAAATGCACAAACTGTAATTTCTCCGCATTGCAAGGTGCAATTCTGAAATTTTTTGCTTTTTCCTGCTCCTCTTAGCATGATAAAGAAGATTCAAAGAGAGTGAGATGCCAGCTCCTTTCATTCAGTCAGTAGCTTCAATCATTTCTGGTATATGAATAACATGATGTTTTTCAATAGCAAAAATCAATGAATATTGTAAATGCACAAACAGTAATTTCTCCGCATTGCAAGGTGCAATTCTGAAATTTTTTGCTTTTTCCTGCTCCTCTTAGCATGATAAAGAAGATTCAAAGAGAGTGAGATGCCAGCTCCTTTCATTCAGTCAGTAGCTTCAATCATTTCTGGACGTTTTTCAATGGCAAAAATCAATGAATATTGTAAATGCACAAACAGTAATTTCTCCGCATTGCAAGGTGCAATTCTGAAATTTTTTACTTTTTCCTGCTCCTCTTAGCATGATAAAGAAGATTCAAAGAGAGTGAGATGCCAGCTCCTTTCATTCAGTCAGTAGCTTCAATCATTTCTGGTATATGAATAACATGATGTTTTTCAATCGCAAAAATCAATGAATATTGTAAATGCACAAACAGTAATTTCTCCGCATTGCAAGGTGCAATTCTGAATTTTTTTGCTTTTTCCTGCTCCTCTTAGCATGATAAAGAAGATTCAAAGAGAGTGAGATGCCAGCTCCTTTCATTCAGTCAGTAGCTTCAATCATTTCTGGACGTTTTTCAATGGCAAAAATCAATGAATATTGTAAATGCACAAACAGTAATTTCTCCGCATTGCAAGGTGCAATTCTGAAATTCTTTGCTTTTTCCTGCTCCTCTAAGCATGATAAAGAAGATTCAAAGAGAGTGAGATGCCAGCTCCTTTCATTCAGTCAGTAGCTTCAATCATTTCTGGTATATGAATAACATGATGTTTTTCAATCGCAAAAATCAATGAATATTGTAAATGCACAAACAGTAATTTCTCCGCATTGCAAGGTGCAATTCTGAAATTTTTTGCTTTTTCCTGCTCCTCTTAGCATGATAAAGAAGATTCAAAGAGAGTGAGATGCCAGCTCCTTTCATTCAGTCAGTACCTTCAATCATTTCTGGACGTTTTTCAATGGCAAAAATCAATGAATATTGTAAATGCACAAACAGTAATTTCTCCGCATTGCAAGGTGCAATTCTGAAATTTTTTGCTTTTTCCTGCTCCTCTTAGCATGATAAAGAAGATTCAAAGAGAGTGAGATGCCAGCTCCTTTCATTCAGTCAGTAGCTTCAATCATTTCTGGACGTTTTTCAATGGCAAAAATCAATGAATATTGTAAATGCACAAACTGTAATTTCTCCGCATTGCAAGGTGCAATTCTGAAATTTTTTGCTTTTTCCTGCTCCTCTTAGCATGATAAAGAAGATTCAAAGAGAGTGAGATGCCAGCTCCTTTCATTCAGTCAGTAGCTTCAATCATTTCTGGTATATGAATAACATGATGTTTTTCAATAGCAAAAATCAATGAATATTGTAAATGCACAAACAGTAATTTCTCCGCATTGCAAGGTGCAATTCTGAAATTTTTTGCTTTTTCCTGCTCCTCTTAGCATGATAAAGAAGATTCAAAGAGAGTGAGATGCCAGCTCCTTTCATTCAGTCAGTAGCTTCAATCATTTCTGGACGTTTTTCAATGGCAAAAATCAATGAATATTGTAAATGCACAAACAGTAATTTCTCCGCATTGTAAGGTGCAATTCTGAAATTTTTTACTTTTTCCTGCTCCTCTTAGCATGATAAAGAAGATTCAAAGAGAGTGAGATGCCAGCTCCTTTCATTCAGTCAGTAGCTTCAATCATTTCTGGTATATGAATAACATGATGTTTTTCAATCGCAAAAATCAATGAATATTGTAAATGCACAAACAGTAATTTCTCCGCATTGCAAGGTGCAATTCTGAAATTTTTTGCTTTTTCCTGCTCCTCTTAGCATGATAAAGAAGATTCAAAGAGAGTGAGATGCCAGCTCCTTTCATTCAGTCAGTAGCTTCAATCATTTCTGGACGTTTTTCAATGGCAAAAATCAATGAATATTGTAAATGCACAAACAGTAATTTCTCCGCATTGCAAGGTGCAATTCTGAAATTCTTTGCTTTTTCCTGCTCCTCTAAGCATGATAAAGAAGATTCAAAGAGAGTGAGATGCCAGATCCTTTCCTTCAGTCAGTAGCTTCAATCATTTCTGGTATATGAATAACATGATGTTTTTCAATGGCAAAAATCAATGAATTTTGTAAATGCACAAACAGTAATTTCTCCGCATTGCAAGGCGCAATTCTGAAATTTTTTACTTTTTCCTGCTCCTCTTAGCATGATAAAGAAGATTCAAAGAGAGTGAGATGCCAGCTCCTTTCATTCAGTCAGTAGCTTCAATCATTTCTGGTATATGAATAACATGATGTTTTTCAATAGCAAAAATCAATGAATATTGTAAATGCACAAACAGTAATTTCTCCGCATAGCAAGGTGCAATTCTGAAATTTTTTGCTTTTTCCTGCTCCTCTTAGCATGATAAAGAAGATTCAAAGAGAGTGAGATGCCAGCTCCTTTCATTCAGTCAGTAGCTTCAATCATTTCTGGACGTTTTTCAATGGCAAAAATCAATGAATATTGTAAATGCACAAACAGTAATTTCTCCGCATTGCAAGGTGCAATTCTGAAATTTTTTGCTTTTTCCTGCTCCTCTTAGCATGATAAAGAAGATTCAAAGAGAGTGAGATGCCAGCTCCTTTCATTCAGTCAGTAGCTTTAATCATTTCTGGACGTTTTTCAATGGCAAAAATCATTGAATATTGTAAATGCACAATCAGTAATTTCTCCGCATTGCAAGGTGCAATTCTGAAATTTTTTACTTTTTCCTGCTCCTCTTAGCATGATAAAGAAGATTCAAAGAGAGTGAGATGCCAGCTCCTTTCATTCAGTCAGTAGCTTCAATCATTTCTGGTATATGAATAACATGATGTTTTTCAATCGCAAAAATCAATGAATATTGTAAATGCACAAACAGTAATTTCTCCGCATTGCAAGGTGCAATTCTGAAATTTTTTGCTTTTTCCTGCTCCTCTTAGCATGATAAAGAAGATTCAAAGAGAGTGAGATGCCAGCTCCTTTCATTCAGTCAGTAGCTTCAATCATTTCTGGACGTTTTTCAATGGCAAAAACCAATGAATATTGTAAATGCACAAACAGTAATTTCTCCGCATTGCAAGGTGCAATTCTGAAACTTTTTGCTTTTTCCTGCTCCTCTTAGCATGATAAAGAAGATTCAAAGAGAGTGAGATGCCAGATCCTTTCCTTCAGTCAGTAGCTTCAATCATTTCTGGTATATGAATAACATGATGTTTTTCAATGGCAAAAATCAATGAATTTTGTAAATGCACAAACAGTAATTTCTCCGCATTGCAAGGCGCAATTCTGAAATTTTTTGCTTTTTCCTGCTCCTCTTAGCATGATAAAGAAGATTCAAAGAGAGTGAGATGCCAGCTCCTTTCATTCAGTCAGTAGCTTCAATCATTTCTGGACATTTTTCAATGGCAAAAATCAATGAATATTGTAAATGCACAAACAGTAATTTCTCCGCATTGCAAGGTGCAATTCTGAAATTTTTTGCTTTTTCCTGCTCCTCTTAGCATGATAAAGAAGATTCAAAGAGAGTGAGATGCCAGCTCCTTTCATTCAGTCAGTAGCTTCAATCATTTCTGGACGTTTTTCAATGGCAAAAATCAATGAATATTGTAAATGCACAAACAGTAATTTCTCCGCATTGCAATGTGCAATTCTGAAATTTTTTGCTTTTTCCTGCTCCTCTTAGCATGATAAAGAAGATTCAAAGAGAGTGAGATGCCAGCTCCTTTCATTCAGTCAGTAGCTTCAATCATTTCTGGACGTTTTTCAATGGCAAAAATCAATGAATATTGTAAATGCACAAACAGTAATTTCTCCGCATTGCAAGGTGCAATTCTGAAATTTTTTGCTTTTTCCTGCTCCTCTTAGCATGATAAAGAAGATTCAAAGAGAGTGAGATGCCAGATCCTTTCCTTCAGTCAGTAGCTTCAATCATTTCTGGTATATGAATAACATGATGTTTTTCAATGGCAAAAATCAATGAATTTTTTAAATGCACAAACAGTAATTTCTCCGCATTGCAAGGCGCAATTCTGAAATTTTTTGCTTTTTCCTGCTCCTCTTAGCATGATAAAGAAGATTCAAAGAGAGTGAGATGCCAGCTCCTTTCATTCAGTCAGTAGCTTCAATCATTTCTGGACATTTTTCAATGGCAAAAATCAATGAATATTGTAAATGCACAAACAGTAATTTCTCCGCATTGCAAGGTGCAATTCTGAAATTTTTTGCTTTTTCATGCTCCTCTTAGCATGATAAAGAAGATTCAAAGAGAGTGAGATGCCAGCTCCTTTCATTCAGTCAGTAGCTTCAATCATTTCTGGACGTTTTTCAATGGCAAAAATCAATGAATATTGTAAATGCACAAACAGTAATTTCTCCGCATTGCAATGTGCAATTCTGAAATTTTTTGCTTTTTCCTGCTCCTCTTAGCATGATAAAGAAGATTCAAAGAGAGTGAGATGCCAGCTCCTTTCATTCAGTCAGTAGCTTCAAACATTTCTGGTACATGAATAACATGATGTTTTTCAATGGCAAAAATCAATGAATATTGTAAATGCACAAACAGTAATTTCTCCGCATTGCAAGGTGCAATTCTGAAATTTTTTGCTTTTTCCTGCTCCTCTTAGCATGATAAAGAAGATTCAAAGAGAGTGAGATGCCAGCTCCTTTCGTTCAGTCAGTAGCTTCAATCATTTCTGGACGTTTTTCAATGGCAAAAATCATTGAATATTATAAATGCACAAACAGTAATTTCTCCGCATTGCAAGGTGCAATTCTGAAATTTTTTACTTTTTCCTGCTCCTCTTAGCATGATAAAGAAGATTCAAAGAGAGTGAGATGCCAGCTCCTTTCATTCAGTCAGTAGCTTCAATCATTTCTGGACGTTTTTCAATGGCAAAAATCATTGAATATTGTAAATGCACAAACAGTAATTTCTCCGCATTGCAATGTGCAATTCTGAAATTTTTTGCTTTTTCCTGCTCCTCTTAGCATGATAAAGAAGATTCAAAGAGAGTGAGATGCCAGCTCCTTTCATTCAGTCAGTAGCTTCAATCATTTCTGGACGTTTTTCAATGGCAAAAATCAATGAATATTGTAAATGCACAAACAGTAATTTCTCCGCATTGCAAGGTGCAATTCTGAAATTTTTTGCTTTTTCCTGCTCCTCTTAGCATGATAAAGAAGATTCAAAGAGAGTGAGATGCCAGATCCTTTCCTTCAGTCAGTAGCTTCAATCATTTCTGGTATATGAATAACATGATGTTTTTCAATGGCAAAAATCAATGAATTTTTTAAATGCACAAACAGTAATTTCTCCGCATTGCAAGGCGCAATTCTGAAATTTTTTGCTTTTTCCTGCTCCTCTTAGCATGATAAAGAAGATTCAAAGAGAGTGAGATGCCAGCTCCTTTCATTCAGTCAGTAGCTTCAATCATTTCTGGACATTTTTCAATGGCAAAAATCAATGAATATTGTAAATGCACAAACAGTAATTTCTCCGCATTGCAAGGTGCAATTCTGAAATTTTTTGCTTTTTCATGCTCCTCTTAGCATGATAAAGAAGATTCAAAGAGAGTGAGATGCCAGCTCCTTTCATTCAGTCAGTAGCTTCAATCATTTCTGGACGTTTTTCAATGGCAAAAATCAATGAATATTGTAAATGCACAAACAGTAATTTCTCCGCATTGCAATGTGCAATTCTGAAATTTTTTGCTTTTTCCTGCTCCTCTTAGCATGATAAAGAAGATTCAAAGAGAGTGAGATGCCAGCTCCTTTCATTCAGTCAGTAGCTTCAAACATTTCTGGTACATGAATAACATGATGTTTTTCAATGGCAAAAATCAATGAATATTGTAAATGCACAAACAGTAATTTCTCCGCATTGCAAGGTGCAATTCTGAAATTTTTTGCTTTTTCCTGCTCTTAGCATGATAAAGAAGATTCAAAGAGAGTGAGATGCCAGCTCCTTTCGTTCAGTCAGTAGCTTCAATCATTTCTGGACGTTTTTCAATGGCAAAAATCATTGAATATTATAAATGCACAAACAGTAATTTCTCCGCATTGCAAGGTGCAATTCTGAAATTTTTTACTTTTTCCTGCTCCTCTTAGCATGATAAAGAAGATTCAAAGAGAGTGAGATGCCAGCTCCTTTCATTCAGTCAGTAGCTTCAATCATTTCTGGTATATGAATAACATGATGTTTTTCAATCGCAAAAATCAATGAATATTGTAAATGCACAAACAGTAATTTCTCCGCATTGCAAGGTGCAATTCTGAAATTTTTTGCTTTTTCCTGCTCCTCTTAGCATGATAAAGAAGATTCAAAGAGAGTGAGATGCCAGCTCCTTTCATTCAGTCAGTAGCTTCAATCATTTCTGGACGTTTTTCAATGGCAAAAACCAATGAATATTGTAAATGCACAAACAGTAATTTCTCCGCATTGCAAGGTGCAATTCTGAAACTTTTTGCTTTTTCCTGCTCCTCTTAGCATGATAAAGAAGATTCAAAGAGAGTGAGATGCCAGATCCTTTCCTTCAGTCAGTAGCTTCAATCATTTCTGGTATATGAATAACATGATGTTTTTCAATGGCAAAAATCAATGAATTTTGTAAATGCACAAACAGTAATTTCTCCGCATTGCAAGGCGCAATTCTGAAATTTTTTGCTTTTTCCTGCTCCTCTTAGCATGATAAAGAAGATTCAAAGAGAGTGAGATGCCAGCTCCTTTCATTCAGTCAGTAGCTTCAATCATTTCTGGACATTTTTCAATGGCAAAAATCAATGAATATTGTAAATGCACAAACAGTAATTTCTCCGCATTGCAAGGTGCAATTCTGAAATTTTTTGCTTTTTCCTGCTCCTCTTAGCATGATAAAGAAGATTCAAAGAGAGTGAGATGCCAGCTCCTTTCATTCAGTCAGTAGCTTCAATCATTTCTGGACGTTTTTCAATGGCAAAAATCAATGAATATTGTAAATGCACAAACAGTAATTTCTCCGCATTGCAATGTGCAATTCTGAAATTTTTTGCTTTTTCCTGCTCCTCTTAGCATGATAAAGAAGATTCAAAGAGAGTGAGATGCCAGCTCCTTTCATTCAGTCAGTAGCTTCAATCATTTCTGGACGTTTTTCAATGGCAAAAATCAATGAATATTGTAAATGCACAAACAGTAATTTCTCCGCATTGCAAGGTGCAATTCTGAAATTTTTTGCTTTTTCCTGCTCCTCTTAGCATGATAAAGAAGATTCAAAGAGAGTGAGATGCCAGATCCTTTCCTTCAGTCAGTAGCTTCAATCATTTCTGGTATATGAATAACATGATGTTTTTCAATGGCAAAAATCAATGAATTTTTTAAATGCACAAACAGTAATTTCTCCGCATTGCAAGGCGCAATTCTGAAATTTTTTGCTTTTTCCTGCTCCTCTTAGCATGATAAAGAAGATTCAAAGAGAGTGAGATGCCAGCTCCTTTCATTCAGTCAGTAGCTTCAATCATTTCTGGACATTTTTCAATGGCAAAAATCAATGAATATTGTAAATGCACAAACAGTAATTTCTCCGCATTGCAAGGTGCAATTCTGAAATTTTTTGCTTTTTCATGCTCCTCTTAGCATGATAAAGAAGATTCAAAGAGAGTGAGATGCCAGCTCCTTTCATTCAGTCAGTAGCTTCAATCATTTCTGGACGTTTTTCAATGGCAAAAATCAATGAATATTGTAAATGCACAAACAGTAATTTCTCCGCATTGCAATGTGCAATTCTGAAATTTTTTGCTTTTTCCTGCTCCTCTTAGCATGATAAAGAAGATTCAAAGAGAGTGAGATGCCAGCTCCTTTCATTCAGTCAGTAGCTTCAAACATTTCTGGTACATGAATAACATGATGTTTTTCAATGGCAAAAATCAATGAATATTGTAAATGCACAAACAGTAATTTCTCCGCATTGCAAGGTGCAATTCTGAAATTTTTTGCTTTTTCCTGCTCCTCTTAGCATGATAAAGAAGATTCAAAGAGAGTGAGATGCCAGCTCCTTTCGTTCAGTCAGTAGCTTCAATCATTTCTGGACGTTTTTCAATGGCAAAAATCATTGAATATTATAAATGCACAAACAGTAATTTCTCCGCATTGCAAGGTGCAATTCTGAAATTTTTTACTTTTTCCTGCTCCTCTTAGCATGATAAAGAAGATTCAAAGAGAGTGAGATGCCAGCTCCTTTCATTCAGTCAGTAGCTTCAATCATTTCTGGACGTTTTTCAATGGCAAAAATCATTGAATATTGTAAATGCACAAACAGTAATTTCTCCGCATTGCAAGGTGCAATTCTGAAATTTTTTACTTTTTCCTGCTCCTCTTAGCATGATAAAGAAGATTCAAAGAGAGTGAGATGCCAGCTCCTTTCATTCAGTCAGTAGCTTCAATCATTTCTGGTATATGAATAACATGATGTTTTTCAATCGCAAAAATCAATGAATATTGTAAATGCACAAACAGTAATTTCTCCGCATTGCAAGGTGCAATTCTGAAATTTTTTGCTTTTTCCTGCTCCTCTTAGCATGATAAAGAAGATTCAAAGAGAGTGAGATGCCAGCTCCTTTCATTCAGTCAGTACCTTCAATCATTTCTGGACGTTTTTCAATGGCAAAAATCAATGAATATTGTAAATGCACAAACAGTAATTTCTCCGCATTGCAAGGTGCAATTCTGAAATTTTTTGCTTTTTCCTGCTCCTCTTAGCATGATAAAGAAGATTCAAAGAGAGTGAGATGCCAGCTCCTTTCATTCAGTCAGTAGCTTCAATCATTTCTGGACGTTTTTCAATGGCAAAAATCAATGAATATTGTAAATGCACAAACTGTAATTTCTCCGCATTGCAAGGTGCAATTCTGAAATTTTTTGCTTTTTCCTGCTCCTCTTAGCATGATAAAGAAGATTCAAAGAGAGTGAGATGCCAGCTCCTTTCATTCAGTCAGTAGCTTCAATCATTTCTGGTATATGAATAACATGATGTTTTTCAATAGCAAAAATCAATGAATATTGTAAATGCACAAACAGTAATTTCTCCGCATTGCAAGGTGCAATTCTGAAATTTTTTGCTTTTTCCTGCTCCTCTTAGCATGATAAAGAAGATTCAAAGAGAGTGAGATGCCAGCTCCTTTCATTCAGTCAGTAGCTTCAATCATTTCTGGACGTTTTTCAATGGCAAAAATCAATGAATATTGTAAATGCACAAACAGTAATTTCTCCGCATTGCAAGGTGCAATTCTGAAATTTTTTACTTTTTCCTGCTCCTCTTAGCATGATAAAGAAGATTCAAAGAGAGTGAGATGCCAGCTCCTTTCATTCAGTCAGTAGCTTCAATCATTTCTGGTATATGAATAACATGATGTTTTTCAATCGCAAAAATCAATGAATATTGTAAATGCACAAACAGTAATTTCTCCGCATTGCAAGGTGCAATTCTGAAATTTTTTGCTTTTTCCTGCTCCTCTTAGCATGATAAAGAAGATTCAAAGAGAGTGAGATGCCAGCTCCTTTCATTCAGTCAGTAGCTTCAATCATTTCTGGACGTTTTTCAATGGCAAAAATCAATGAATATTGTAAATGCACAAACAGTAATTTCTCCGCATTGCAAGGTGCAATTCTGAAAGTCTTTGCTTTTTCCTGCTCCTCTAAGCATGATAAAGAAGATTCAAAGAGAGTGAGATGCCAGCTCCTTTCATTCAGTCAGTAGCTTCAATCATTTCTGGTATATGAATAACATGATGTTTTTCAATCGCAAAAATCAATGAATATTGTAAATGCACAAACAGTAATTTCTCCGCATTGCAAGGTGCAATTCTGAAATTTTTTGCTTTTTCCTGCTCCTCTTAGCATGATAAAGAAGATTCAAAGAGAGTGAGATGCCAGCTCCTTTCATTCAGTCAGTACCTTCAATCATTTCTGGACATTTTTCAATGGCAAAAATCAATGAATATTGTAAATGCACAAACAGTAATTTCTCCGCATTGCAAGGTGCAATTCTGAAATTTTTTGCTTTTTCCTGCTCCTCTTAGCATGATAAAGAAGATTCAAAGAGAGTGAGATGCCAGCTCCTTTCATTCAGTCAGTAGCTTCAATCATTTCTGGACGTTTTTCAATGGCAAAAATCAATGAATATTGTAAATGCACAAACTGTAATTTCTCCGCATTGCAAGGTGCAATTCTGAAATTTTTTGCTTTTTCCTGCTCCTCTTAGCATGATAAAGAAGATTCAAAGAGAGTGAGATGCCAGCTCCTTTCATTCAGTCAGTAGCTTCAATCATTTCTGGTATATGAATAACATGATGTTTTTCAATAGCAAAAATCAATGAATATTGTAAATGCACAAACAGTAATTTCTCCGCATTGCAAGGTGCAATTCTGAAAATTTTTGCTTTTTCCTGCTCCTCTTAGCATGATAAAGAAGATTCAAAGAGAGTGAGATGCCAGCTCCTTTCATTCAGTCAGTAGCTTCAATCATTTCTGGACGTTTTTCAATGGCAAAAATCAATGAATATTGTAAATGCACAAACAGTAATTTCTCCGCATTGCAAGGTGCAATTCTGAAATTTTTTACTTTTTCCTGCTCCTCTTAGCATGATAAAGAAGATTCAAAGAGAGTGAGATGCCAGCTCCTTTCATTCAGTCAGCAGCTTCAATCATTTCTGGTATATGAATAACATGATGTTTTTCAATCGCAAAAATCAATGAATATTGTAAATGCACAAACAGTAATTTCTCCGCATTGCAAGGTGCAATTCTGAAATTTTTTGCTTTTTCCTGCTCCTCTTAGCATGATAAAGAAGATTCAAAGAGAGTGAGATGCCAGCTCCTTTCATTCAGTCAGTAGCTTCAATCATTTCTGGACGTTTTTCAATGGCAAAAATCAATGAATATTGTAAATGCACAAACAGTAATTTCTCCGCATTGCAAGGTGCAATTCTGAAATTCTTTGCTTTTTCCTGCTCCTCTAAGCATGATAAAGAAGATTCAAAGAGAGTGAGATGCCAGATCCTTTCCTTCAGTCAGTAGCTTCAATCATTTCTGGTATATGAATAACATGATGTTTTTCAATGGCAAAAATCAATGAATTTTGTAAATGCACAAACAGTAATTTCTCCGCATTGCAAGGCGCAATTCTGAAATTTTTTACTTTTTCCTGCTCCTCTTAGCATGATAAAGAAGATTCAAAGATAGTGAGATGCCAGCTCCTTTCATTCAGTCAGTAGCTTCAATCATTTCTGGTATATGAATAACATGATGTTTTTCAATGGCAAAAATCAATGAATATTGTAAATGCACAAACAGTAATTTCTCCGCATTGCAAGGTGCAATTCTGAAATTTTTTGCTTTTTCCTGCTCCTCTTAGCATGATAAAGAAGATTCAAAGAGAGTGAGATGCCAGCTCCTTTCATTCAGTCAGTAGCTTCAATCATTTCTGGACGTTTTTCAATGGCAAAAATCAATGAATATTGTAAATGCACAAACAGTAATTTCTCCGCATTGCAAGGTGCAATTCTGAAATTTTTTGCTTTTTCCTGCTCCTCTTAGCATGATAAAGAAGATTCAAAGAGAGTGAGATGCCAGCTCCTTTCATTCAGTCAGTAGCTTTAATCATTTCTGGACGTTTTTCAATGGCAAAAATCATTGAATATTGTAAATGCACAATCAGTAATTTCTCCGCATTGCAAGGTGCAATTCTGAAATTTTTTACTTTTTCCTGCTCCTCTTAGCATGATAAAGAAGATTCAAAGAGAGTGAGATGCCAGCTCCTTTCATTCAGTCAGTAGCTTCAATCATTTCTGGTATATGAATAACATGATGTTTTTCAATGGCAAAAATCAATGAATATTGTAAATGCACAAACAGTAATTTCTCCGCATTGCAAGGTGCAATTCTGAAATTTTTTGCTTTTTCCTGCTCCTCTTAGCATGATAAAGAAGATTCAAAGAGAGTGAGATGCCAGCTCCTTTCATTCAGTCAGTAGCTTCAATCATTTCTGGACGTTTTTCAATGGCAAAAATCAATGAATATTGTAAATGCACAAACAGTAATTTCTCCGCATTGCAAGGTGCAATTCTGAAATTTTTTGCTTTTTCCTGCTCCTCTTAGCATGATAAAGAAGATTCAAAGAGAGTGAGATGCCAGCTCCTTTCATTCAGTCAGTAGCTTTAATCATTTCTGGACGTTTTTCAATGGCAAAAATCATTGAATATTGTAAATGCACAATCAGTAATTTCTCCGCATTGCAAGGTGCAATTCTGAAATTTTTTACTTTTTCCTGCTCCTCTTAGCATGATAAAGAAGATTCAAAGAGAGTGAGATGCCAGCTCCTTTCATTCAGTCAGTAGCTTCAATCATTTCTGGTATATGAATAACATGATGTTTTTCAATCGCAAAAATCAATGAATATTGTAAATGCACAAACAGTAATTTCTCCGCATTGCAAGGTGCAATTCTGAAATTTTTTGCTTTTTCCTGCTCCTCTTAGCATGATAAAGAAGATTCAAAGAGAGTGAGATGCCAGCGCCTTTCATTCAGTCAGTAGCTTCAATCATTTCTGGACGTTTTTCAATGGCAAAAACCAATGAATATTGTAAATGCACAAACAGTAATTTCTCCGCATTGCAAGGTGCAATTCTGAAACTTTTTGCTTTTTCCTGCTCCTCTTAGCATGATAAAGAAGATTCAAAGAGAGTGAGATGCCAGATCCTTTCCTTCAGTCAGTAGCTTCAATCATTTCTGGTATATGAATAACATGATGTTTTTCAATGGCAAAAATCAATGAATTTTGTAAATGCACAAACAGTAATTTCTCCGCATTGCAAGGCGCAATTCTGAAATTTTTTGCTTTTTCCTGCTCCTCTTAGCATGATAAAGAAGATTCAAAGAGAGTGAGATGCCAGCTCCTTTCATTCAGTCAGTAGCTTCAATCATTTCTGGACATTTTTCAATGGCAAAAATCAATGAATATTGTAAATGCACAAACAGTAATTTCTCCGCATTGCAAGGTGCAATTCTGAAATTTTTTGCTTTTTCCTGCTCCTCTTAGCATGATAAAGAAGATTCAAAGAGAGTGAGATGCCAGCTCCTTTCATTCAGTCAGTAGCTTCAATCATTTCTGGACGTTTTTCAATGGCAAAAATCAATGAATATTGTAAATGCACAAACAGAAATTTCTCCGCATTGCAATGTGCAATTCTGAAATTTTTTGCTTTTTCCTGCTCCTCTTAGCATGATAAAGAAGATTCAAAGAGAGTGAGATGCCAGATCCTTTCATTCAGTCAGTAGCTTCAATCATTTCTGGACGTTTTTCAATGGCAAAAATCAATGAATATTGTAAATGCACAAACAGTAATTTCTCCGCATTGCAAGGTGCAATTCTGAAATTTTTTGCTTTTTCCTGCTCCTCTTAGCATGATAAAGAAGATTCAAAGAGAGTGAGATGCCAGATCCTTTCCTTCAGTCAGTAGCTTCAATCATTTCTGGTATATGAATAACATGATGTTTTTCAATGGCAAAAATCAATGTATATTGTAAATGCACAAACAGTAATTTCTCCGCATTGCAAGGTGCAATTCTGAAATTTTTTGCTTTTTCCTGCTCCTCTTAGCATGATAAAGAAGATTCAAAGAGAGTGAGATGCCAGCGCCTTTCATTCAGTCAGTAGCTTCAATCATTTCTGGACGTTTTTCAATGGCAAAAACCAATGAATATTGTAAATGCACAAACAGTAATTTCTCCGCATTGCAAGGTGCAATTCTGAAACTTTTTGCTTTTTCCTGCTCCTCTTAGCATGATAAAGAAGATTCAAAGAGAGTGAGATGCCAGATCCTTTCCTTCAGTCAGTAGCTTCAATCATTTCTGGTATATGAATAACATGATGTTTTTCAATGGCAAAAATCAATGAATTTTGTAAATGCACAAACAGTAATTTCTCCGCATTGCAAGGCGCAATTCTGAAATTTTTTGCTTTTTCCTGCTCCTCTTAGCATGATAAAGAAGATTCAAAGAGAGTGAGATGCCAGCTCCTTTCATTCAGTCAGTAGCTTCAATCATTTCTGGACATTTTTCAATGGCAAAAATCAATGAATATTGTAAATGCACAAACAGTAATTTCTCCGCATTGCAAGGTGCAATTCTGAAATTTTTTGCTTTTTCCTGCTCCTCTTAGCATGATAAAGAAGATTCAAAGAGAGTGAGATGCCAGCTCCTTTCATTCAGTCAGTAGCTGCAATCATTTCTGGACGTTTTTCAATGGCAAAAATCAATGAATATTGTAAATGCACAAACAGAAATTTCTCCGCATTGCAATGTGCAATTCTGAAATTTTTTGCTTTTTCCTGCTCCTCTTAGCATGATAAAGAAGATTCAAAGAGAGTGAGATGCCAGATCCTTTCATTCAGTCAGTAGCTTCAATCATTTCTGGACGTTTTTCAATGGCAAAAATCAATGAATATTGTAAATGCACAAACAGTAATTTCTCCGCATTGCAAGGTGCAATTCTGAAATTTTTTGCTTTTTCCTGCTCCTCTTAGCATGATAAAGAAGATTCAAAGAGAGTGAGATGCCAGATCCTTTCCTTCAGTCAGTAGCTTCAATCATTTCTGGTATATGAATAACATGATGTTTTTCAATGGCAAAAATCAATGAATTTTGTAAATGCACAAACAGTAATTTCTCCGCATTGCAAGGCGCAATTCTGAAATTTTTTGCTTTTTCCTGCTCCTCTTAGCATGATAAAGAAGATTCAAAGAGAGTGAGATGCCAGCTCCTTTCATTCAGTCAGTAGCTTCAATCATTTCTGGACATTTTTCAATGGCAAAAATCAATGAATATTGTAAATGCACAAACAGTAATTTCTCCGCATTGCAAGGTGCAATTCTGAAATTTTTTGCTTTTTCCTGCTCCTCTTAGCATGATAAAGAAGATTCAAAGAGAGTGAGATGCCAGCTCCTTTCATTCAGTCAGTAGCTTCAATCATTTCTGGACGTTTTTCAATGGCAAAAATCAATGAATATTGTAAATGCACAAACAGTAATTTCTCCGCATTGCAAGGTGCAATTCTGAAATTTTTTGCTTTTCCTGCTCCTCTTAGCATGATAAAGAAGATTCAAAGAGAGTGAGATGCCAGCTCCTTTCATTCAGTCAGTAGCTTCAATCATTTCTGGACGTTTTTCAATGGCAAAAATCAATGAATATTGTAAATGCACAAACAGTAATTTCTCCGCATTGCAATGTGCAATTCTGAAATTTTTTGCTTTTTCCTGCTCCTCTTAGCATGATAAAGAAGATTCAAAGAGAGTGAGATGCCAGCTCCTTTCATTCAGTCAGTAGCTTCAAACATTTCTGGTACATGAATAACATGATGTTTTTCAATGGCAAAAATCAATGAATATTGTAAATGCACAAACAGTAATTTCTCCGCATTGCAAGGTGCAATTCTGAAATTTTTTGCTTTTTCCTGCTCCTCTTAGCATGATAAAGAAGATTCAAAGAGAGTGAGATGCCAGCTCCTTTCATTCAGTCAGTAGCTTTAATCATTTCTGGACGTTTTTCAATGGCAAAAATCATTGAATATTGTAAATGCACAATCAGTAATTTCTCCGCATTGCAAGGTGCAATTCTGAAATTTTTTACTTTTTCCTGCTCCTCTTAGCATGATAAAGAAGATTCAAAGAGAGTGAGATGCCAGCTCCTTTCATTCAGTCAGTAGCTTCAATCATTTCTGGTATATGAATAACATGATGTTTTTCAATCGCAAAAATCAATGAATATTGTAAATGCACAAACAGTAATTTCTCCGCATTGCAAGGTGCAATTCTGAAATTTTTTGCTTTTTCCTGCTCCTCTTAGCATGATAAAGAAGATTCAAAGAGAGTGAGATGCCAGCGCCTTTCATTCAGTCAGTAGCTTCAATCATTTCTGGACGTTTTTCAATGGCAAAAACCAATGAATATTGTAAATGCACAAACAGTAATTTCTCCGCATTGCAAGGTGCAATTCTGAAACTTTTTGCTTTTTCCTGCTCCTCTTAGCATGATAAAGAAGATTCAAAGAGAGTGAGATGCCAGATCCTTTCCTTCAGTCAGTAGCTTCAATCATTTCTGGTATATGAATAACATGATGTTTTTCAATGGCAAAAATCAATGAATTTTGTAAATGCACAAACAGTAATTTCTCCGCATTGCAAGGCGCAATTCTGAAATTTTTTGCTTTTTCCTGCTCCTCTTAGCATGATAAAGAAGATTCAAAGAGAGTGAGATGCCAGCTCCTTTCATTCAGTCAGTAGCTTCAATCATTTCTGGACATTTTTCAATGGCAAAAATCAATGAATATTGTAAATGCACAAACAGTAATTTCTCCGCATTGCAAGGTGCAATTCTGAAATTTTTTGCTTTTTCCTGCTCCTCTTAGCATGGTAAAGAAGATTCAAAGAGAGTGAGATGCCAGCTCCTTTCATTCAGTCAGTAGCTTCAATCATTTCTGGACGTTTTTCAATGGCAAAAATCAATGAATATTGTAAATGCACAAACAGTAATTTCTCCGCATTGCAAGGTGCAATTCTGAAATTTTTTGCTTTTTCCTGCTCCTCTTAGCATGATAAAGAAGATTCAAAGAGAGTGAGATGCCAGATCCTTTCATTCAGTCAGTAGCTTCAATCATTTCTGGACGTTTTTCAATGGCAAAAATCAATGAATATTGTAAATGCACAAACAGTAATTTCTCCGCATTGCAATGTGCAATTCTGAAATTTTTTGCTTTTTCCTGCTCCTCTTAGCATGATAAAGAAGATTCAAAGAGAGCGAGATGCCAGCTCCTTTCATTCAGTCAGTAGCTTCAAACATTTCTGGTACATGAATAACATGATGTTTTTCAATGGCAAAAATCAATGAATATTGTAAATGCACAAACAGTAATTTCTCCGCATTGCAAGGTGCAATTCTGAAATTTTTTGCTTTTTCCTGCTCCTCTTAGCATGATAAAGAAGATTCAAAGAGAGTGAGATGCCAGCTCCTTTCATTCAGTCAGTAGCTTCAATCATTTCTGGTATATGAATAACATGATGTTTTTCAATGGCAAAAATCAATGAATATTGTAAATGCACAAACAGTAATTTCTCCGCATTGCAAGGTGCAATTCTGAAATTTTTTGCTTTTTCCTGCTCCTCTTAGCATGATAAAGAAGATTCAAAGAGAGTGAGATGCCAGCTCCTTTCATTCAGTCAGTAGCTTCAATCATTTCTGGACGTTTTTCAATGGCAAAAATCAATGAATATTGTAAATGCACAAACAGTAATTTCTCCGCATTGCAAGGTGCAATTCTGAAATTTTTTGCTTTTTCCTGCTCCTCTTAGCATGATAAAGAAGATTCAAAGAGAGTGAGATGCCAGCTCCTTTCATTCAGTCAGTAGCTTTAATCATTTCTGGACGTTTTTCAATGGCAAAAATCATTGAATATTGTAAATGCACAATCAGTAATTTCTCCGCATTGCAAGGTGCAATTCTGAAATTTTTTACTTTTTCCTGCTCCTCTTAGCATGATAAAGAAGATTCAAAGAGAGTGAGATGCCAGCTCCTTTCATTCAGTCAGTAGCTTCAATCATTTCTGGTATATGAATAACATGATGTTTTTCAATGGCAAAAATCAATGAATATTGTAAATGCACAAACAGTAATTTCTCCGCATTGCAAGGTGCAATTCTGAAATTTTTTGCTTTTTCCTGCTCCTCTTAGCATGATAAAGAAGATTCAAAGAGAGTGAGATGCCAGCTCCTTTCATTCAGTCAGTAGCTTCAATCATTTCTGGACGTTTTTCAATGGCAAAAATCAATGAATATTGTAAATGCACAAACAGTAATTTCTCCGCATTGCAAGGTGCAATTCTGAAATTTTTTGCTTTTTCCTGCTCCTCTTAGCATGATAAAGAAGATTCAAAGAGAGTGAGATGCCAGCTCCTTTCATTCAGTCAGTAGCTTTAATCATTTCTGGACGTTTTTCAATGGCAAAAATCATTGAATATTGTAAATGCACAATCAGTAATTTCTCCGCATTGCAAGGTGCAATTCTGAAATTTTTTACTTTTTCCTGCTCCTCTTAGCATGATAAAGAAGATTCAAAGAGAGTGAGATGCCAGCTCCTTTCATTCAGTCAGTAGCTTCAATCATTTCTGGTATATGAATAACATGATGTTTTTCAATCGCAAAAATCAATGAATATTGTAAATGCACAAACAGTAATTTCTCCGCATTGCAAGGTGCAATTCTGAAATTTTTTGCTTTTTCCTGCTCCTCTTAGCATGATAAAGAAGATTCAAAGAGAGTGAGATGCCAGCGCCTTTCATTCAGTCAGTAGCTTCAATCATTTCTGGACGTTTTTCAATGGCAAAAACCAATGAATATTGTAAATGCACAAACAGTAATTTCTCCGCATTGCAAGGTGCAATTCTGAAACTTTTTGCTTTTTCCTGCTCCTCTTAGCATGATAAAGAAGATTCAAAGAGAGTGAGATGCCAGATCCTTTCCTTCAGTCAGTAGCTTCAATCATTTCTGGTATATGAATAACATGATGTTTTTCAATGGCAAAAATCAATGAATTTTGTAAATGCACAAACAGTAATTTCTCCGCATTGCAAGGCGCAATTCTGAAATTTTTTGCTTTTTCCTGCTCCTCTTAGCATGATAAAGAAGATTCAAAGAGAGTGAGATGCCAGCTCCTTTCATTCAGTCAGTAGCTTCAATCATTTCTGGACATTTTTCAATGGCAAAAATCAATGAATATTGTAAATGCACAAACAGTAATTTCTCCGCATTGCAAGGTGCAATTCTGAAATTTTTTGCTTTTTCCTGCTCCTCTTAGCATGATAAAGAAGATTCAAAGAGAGTGAGATGCCAGCTCCTTTCATTCAGTCAGTAGCTTCAATCATTTCTGGACGTTTTTCAATGGCAAAAATCAATGAATATTGTAAATGCACAAACAGAAATTTCTCCGCATTGCAATGTGCAATTCTGAAATTTTTTGCTTTTTCCTGCTCCTCTTAGCATGATAAAGAAGATTCAAAGAGAGTGAGATGCCAGATCCTTTCATTCAGTCAGTAGCTTCAATCATTTCTGGACGTTTTTCAATGGCAAAAATCAATGAATATTGTAAATGCACAAACAGTAATTTCTCCGCATTGCAAGGTGCAATTCTGAAATTTTTTGCTTTTTCCTGCTCCTCTTAGCATGATAAAGAAGATTCAAAGAGAGTGAGATGCCAGATCCTTTCCTTCAGTCAGTAGCTTCAATCATTTCTGGTATATGAATAACATGATGTTTTTCAATGGCAAAAATCAATGTATATTGTAAATGCACAAACAGTAATTTCTCCGCATTGCAAGGTGCAATTCTGAAATTTTTTGCTTTTTCCTGCTCCTCTTAGCATGATAAAGAAGATTCAAAGAGAGTGAGATGCCAGCGCCTTTCATTCAGTCAGTAGCTTCAATCATTTCTGGACGTTTTTCAATGGCAAAAACCAATGAATATTGTAAATGCACAAACAGTAATTTCTCCGCATTGCAAGGTGCAATTCTGAAACTTTTTGCTTTTTCCTGCTCCTCTTAGCATGATAAAGAAGATTCAAAGAGAGTGAGATGCCAGATCCTTTCCTTCAGTCAGTAGCTTCAATCATTTCTGGTATATGAATAACATGATGTTTTTCAATGGCAAAAATCAATGAATTTTGTAAATGCACAAACAGTAATTTCTCCGCATTGCAAGGCGCAATTCTGAAATTTTTTGCTTTTTCCTGCTCCTCTTAGCATGATAAAGAAGATTCAAAGAGAGTGAGATGCCAGCTCCTTTCATTCAGTCAGTAGCTTCAATCATTTCTGGACATTTTTCAATGGCAAAAATCAATGAATATTGTAAATGCACAAACAGTAATTTCTCCGCATTGCAAGGTGCAATTCTGAAATTTTTTGCTTTTTCCTGCTCCTCTTAGCATGATAAAGAAGATTCAAAGAGAGTGAGATGCCAGCTCCTTTCATTCAGTCAGTAGCTGCAATCATTTCTGGACGTTTTTCAATGGCAAAAATCAATGAATATTGTAAATGCACAAACAGAAATTTCTCCGCATTGCAATGTGCAATTCTGAAATTTTTTGCTTTTTCCTGCTCCTCTTAGCATGATAAAGAAGATTCAAAGAGAGTGAGATGCCAGATCCTTTCATTCAGTCAGTAGCTTCAATCATTTCTGGACGTTTTTCAATGGCAAAAATCAATGAATATTGTAAATGCACAAACAGTAATTTCTCCGCATTGCAAGGTGCAATTCTGAAATTTTTTGCTTTTTCCTGCTCCTCTTAGCATGATAAAGAAGATTCAAAGAGAGTGAGATGCCAGATCCTTTCCTTCAGTCAGTAGCTTCAATCATTTCTGGTATATGAATAACATGATGTTTTTCAATGGCAAAAATCAATGAATTTTGTAAATGCACAAACAGTAATTTCTCCGCATTGCAAGGCGCAATTCTGAAATTTTTTGCTTTTTCCTGCTCCTCTTAGCATGATAAAGAAGATTCAAAGAGAGTGAGATGCCAGCTCCTTTCATTCAGTCAGTAGCTTCAATCATTTCTGGACATTTTTCAATGGCAAAAATCAATGAATATTGTAAATGCACAAACAGTAATTTCTCCGCATTGCAAGGTGCAATTCTGAAATTTTTTGCTTTTTCCTGCTCCTCTTAGCATGATAAAGAAGATTCAAAGAGAGTGAGATGCCAGCTCCTTTCATTCAGTCAGTAGCTTCAATCATTTCTGGACGTTTTTCAATGGCAAAAATCAATGAATATTGTAAATGCACAAACAGTAATTTCTCCGCATTGCAAGGTGCAATTCTGAAATTTTTTGCTTTTCCTGCTCCTCTTAGCATGATAAAGAAGATTCAAAGAGAGTGAGATGCCAGCTCCTTTCATTCAGTCAGTAGCTTCAATCATTTCTGGACGTTTTTCAATGGCAAAAATCAATGAATATTGTAAATGCACAAACAGTAATTTCTCCGCATTGCAATGTGCAATTCTGAAATTTTTTGCTTTTTCCTGCTCCTCTTAGCATGATAAAGAAGATTCAAAGAGAGTGAGATGCCAGCTCCTTTCATTCAGTCAGTAGCTTCAAACATTTCTGGTACATGAATAACATGATGTTTTTCAATGGCAAAAATCAATGAATATTGTAAATGCACAAACAGTAATTTCTCCGCATTGCAAGGTGCAATTCTGAAATTTTTTGCTTTTTCCTGCTCCTCTTAGCATGATAAAGAAGATTCAAAGAGAGTGAGATGCCAGCTCCTTTCATTCAGTCAGTAGCTTTAATCATTTCTGGACGTTTTTCAATGGCAAAAATCATTGAATATTGTAAATGCACAATCAGTAATTTCTCCGCATTGCAAGGTGCAATTCTGAAATTTTTTACTTTTTCCTGCTCCTCTTAGCATGATAAAGAAGATTCAAAGAGAGTGAGATGCCAGCTCCTTTCATTCAGTCAGTAGCTTCAATCATTTCTGGTATATGAATAACATGATGTTTTTCAATCGCAAAAATCAATGAATATTGTAAATGCACAAACAGTAATTTCTCCGCATTGCAAGGTGCAATTCTGAAATTTTTTGCTTTTTCCTGCTCCTCTTAGCATGATAAAGAAGATTCAAAGAGAGTGAGATGCCAGCGCCTTTCATTCAGTCAGTAGCTTCAATCATTTCTGGACGTTTTTCAATGGCAAAAACCAATGAATATTGTAAATGCACAAACAGTAATTTCTCCGCATTGCAAGGTGCAATTCTGAAACTTTTTGCTTTTTCCTGCTCCTCTTAGCATGATAAAGAAGATTCAAAGAGAGTGAGATGCCAGATCCTTTCCTTCAGTCAGTAGCTTCAATCATTTCTGGTATATGAATAACATGATGTTTTTCAATGGCAAAAATCAATGAATTTTGTAAATGCACAAACAGTAATTTCTCCGCATTGCAAGGCGCAATTCTGAAATTTTTTGCTTTTTCCTGCTCCTCTTAGCATGATAAAGAAGATTCAAAGAGAGTGAGATGCCAGCTCCTTTCATTCAGTCAGTAGCTTCAATCATTTCTGGACATTTTTCAATGGCAAAAATCAATGAATATTGTAAATGCACAAACAGTAATTTCTCCGCATTGCAAGGTGCAATTCTGAAATTTTTTGCTTTTTCCTGCTCCTCTTAGCATGGTAAAGAAGATTCAAAGAGAGTGAGATGCCAGCTCCTTTCATTCAGTCAGTAGCTTCAATCATTTCTGGACGTTTTTCAATGGCAAAAATCAATGAATATTGTAAATGCACAAACAGTAATTTCTCCGCATTGCAAGGTGCAATTCTGAAATTTTTTGCTTTTTCCTGCTCCTCTTAGCATGATAAAGAAGATTCAAAGAGAGTGAGATGCCAGATCCTTTCATTCAGTCAGTAGCTTCAATCATTTCTGGACGTTTTTCAATGGCAAAAATCAATGAATATTGTAAATGCACAAACAGTAATTTCTCCGCATTGCAATGTGCAATTCTGAAATTTTTTGCTTTTTCCTGCTCCTCTTAGCATGATAAAGAAGATTCAAAGAGAGCGAGATGCCAGCTCCTTTCATTCAGTCAGTAGCTTCAAACATTTCTGGTACATGAATAACATGATGTTTTTCAATGGCAAAAATCAATGAATATTGTAAATGCACAAACAGTAATTTCTCCGCATTGCAAGGTGCAATTCTGAAATTTTTTGCTTTTTCCTGCTCCTCTTAGCATGATAAAGAAGATTCAAAGAGAGTGAGATGCCAGCTCCTTTCATTCAGTCAGTAGCTTTAATCATTTCTGGACGTTTTTCAATGGCAAAAATCATTGAATATTGTAAATGCACAATCAGTAATTTCTCCGCATTGCAAGGTGCAATTCTGAAATTTTTTACTTTTTCCTGCTCCTCTTAGCATGATAAAGAAGATTCAAAGAGAGTGAGATGCCAGCTCCTTTCATTCAGTCAGTAGCTTCAATCATTTCTGGTATATGAATAACATGATGTTTTTCAATCGCAAAAATCAATGAATATTGTAAATGCACAAACAGTAATTTCTCCGCATTGCAAGGTGCAATTCTGAAATTTTTTGCTTTTTCCTGCTCCTCTTAGCATGATAAAGAAGATTCAAAGAGAGTGAGATGCCAGCGCCTTTCATTCAGTCAGTAGCTTCAATCATTTCTGGACGTTTTTCAATGGCAAAAACCAATGAATATTGTAAATGCACAAACAGTAATTTCTCCGCATTGCAAGGTGCAATTCTGAAACTTTTTGCTTTTTCCTGCTCCTCTTAGCATGATAAAGAAGATTCAAAGAGAGTGAGATGCCAGATCCTTTCCTTCAGTCAGTAGCTTCAATCATTTCTGGTATATGAATAACATGATGTTTTTCAATGGCAAAAATCAATGAATTTTGTAAATGCACAAACAGTAATTTCTCCGCATTGCAAGGCGCAATTCTGAAATTTTTTGCTTTTTCCTGCTCCTCTTAGCATGATAAAGAAGATTCAAAGAGAGTGAGATGCCAGCTCCTTTCATTCAGTCAGTAGCTTCAATCATTTCTGGACATTTTTCAATGGCAAAAATCAATGAATATTGTAAATGCACAAACAGTAATTTCTCCGCATTGCAAGGTGCAATTCTGAAATTTTTTGCTTTTTCCTGCTCCTCTTAGCATGATAAAGAAGATTCAAAGAGAGTGAGATGCCAGCTCCTTTCATTCAGTCAGTAGCTTCAATCATTTCTGGACGTTTTTCAATGGCAAAAATCAATGAATATTGTAAATGCACAAACAGTAATTTCTCCGCATTGCAAGGTGCAATTCTGAAATTTTTTGCTTTTTCCTGCTCCTCTTAGCATGATAAAGAAGATTCAAAGAGAGTGAGATGCCAGATCCTTTCATTCAGTCAGTAGCTTCAATCATTTCTGGACGTTTTTCAATGGCAAAAATCAATGAATATTGTAAATGCACAAACAGTAATTTCTCCGCATTGCAAGGTGCAATTCTGAAATTTTTTGCTTTTTCCTGCTCCTCTTAGCATGATAAAGAAGATTCAAAGAGAGTGAGATGCCAGATCCTTTCCTTCAGTCAGTAGCTTCAATCATTTCTTATATATGAATAACATGATGTTTTTCAATGGCAAAAATCAATGAATTTTGTAAATGCACAAACAGTAATTTCTCCGCATTGCAAGGCGCAATTCTGAAATTTTTTGCTTTTTCCTGCTCCTCTTAGCATGATAAAGAAGATTCAAAGAGAGTGAGATGCCAGCTCCTTTCATTCAGTCAGTAGCTTCAATCATTTCTGGACATTTTTCAATGGCAAAAATCAATGAATATTGTAAATGCACAAACAGTAATTTCTCCGCATTGCAAGGTGCAATTCTGAAATTTTTTGCTTTTTCCTGCTCCTCTTAGCATGATAAAGAAGATTCAAAGAGAGTGAGATGCCAGCTCCTTTCATTCAGTCAGTAGCTTCAATCATTTCTGGACGTTTTTCAATGGCAAAAATCAATGAATATTGTAAATGCACAAACAGTAATTTCTCCGCATTGCAAGGTGCAATTCTGAAATTTTTTGCTTTTCCTGCTCCTCTTAGCATGATAAAGAAGATTCAAAGAGAGTGAGATGCCAGCTCCTTTCATTCAGTCAGTAGCTTCAATCATTTCTGGACGTTTTTCAATGGCAAAAATCAATGAATATTGTAAATGCACAAACAGTAATTTCTCCGCATTGCAATGTGCAATTCTGAAATTTTTTGCTTTTTCCTGCTCCTCTTAGCATGATAAAGAAGATTCAAAGAGAGTGAGATGCCAGCTCCTTTCATTCAGTCAGTAGCTTCAAACATTTCTGGTACATGAATAACATGATGTTTTTCAATGGCAAAAATCAATGAATATTGTAAATGCACAAACAGTAATTTCTCCGCATTGCAAGGTGCAATTCTGAAATTTTTTGCTTTTTCCTGCTCCTCTTAGCATGATAAAGAAGATTCAAAGAGAGTGAGATGCCAGCTCCTTTCGTTCAGTCAGTAGCTTCAATCATTTCTGGACGTTTTTCAATGGCAAAAATCATTGAATATTATAAATGCACAAACAGTAATTTCTCCGCATTGCAAGGTGCAATTCTGAAATTTTTTGCTTTTTCCTGCTCCTCTAAGCATGATAAAGAAGATTCAAAGAGAGTGAGATGCCATATCCTTTCCTTCAGTCAGTAGCTTCAATCATTTCTGGTATATGAATAACATGATGTTTTTCAATGGCAAAAATCAATGAATTTTGTAAATGCACAAACAGTAATTTCTCCGCATTGCAAGGCGCAATTCTGAAATTTTTTGCTTTTTCCTGCTCCTCTTAGCATGATAAAGAAGATTCAAAGAGAGTGAGATGCCAGCTCCTTTCATTCAGTCAGTAGCTTCAATCATTTCTGGACATTTTTCAATGGCAAAAATCAATGAATATTGTAAATGCACAAACAGTAATTTCTCCGCATTGCAAGGTGCAATTCTGAAATTTTTTGCTTTTTCCTGCTCCTCTTAGCATGATAAAGAAGATTCAAAGAGAGTGAGATGCCAGCTCCTTTCATTCAGTCAGTAGCTTCAATCATTTCTGGACGTTTTTCAATGGCAAAAATCAATGAATATTGTAAATGCACAAACAGTAATTTCTCCGCATTGCAAGGTGCAATTCTGAAATTGTTTGCTTTTTCCTGCTCCTCTTAGCATGATAAAGAAGATTCAAAGAGAGTGAGATGCCAGCTCCTTTCATTCAGTCAGTACCTTCAATTATTTCTGGACCTTTTTCAATGGCAAAAATCAATGAATATTGTAAATGCACAAACAGTAATTTCTCCGCATTGCAAGGTGCAATTCTGAAATTTTTTGCTTTTTCCTGCTCCTCTTAGCATGATAAAGAAGATTCAAAGAGAGTGAGATGCCAGCTCCTTTCATTCAGTCAGTAGCTTCAATCATTTCTGGACGTTTTTCAATGGCAAAAATCAATGAATATTGTAAATGCACAAACTGTAATTTCTCCGCATTGCAAGGTGCAATTCTGAAATTTTTTGCTTTTTCCTGCTCCTCTTAGCATGATAAAGAAGTTTCAAAGAGAGTGAGATGCCAGCTCCTTTCATTCAGTCAGTAGCTTCAATCATTTCTGGTATATGAATAACATGATGTTTTTCAATAGCAAAAATCAATGAATATTGTAAATGCACAAACAGTAATTTCTCCGCATTGCAAGGTGCAATTCTGAAATTTTTTGCTTTTTCCTGCTCCTCTTAGCATGATAAAGAAGATTCAAAGAGAGTGAGATGCCAGCTCCTTTCATTCAGTCAGTAGCTTCAATCATTTCTGGACGTTTTTCAATGGCAAAAATCAATGAATATTGTAAATGCACAAACAGTAATTTCTCCGCATTGCAAGGTGCAATTCTGAAATTTTTTACTTTTTCCTGCTCCTCTTAGCATGATAAAGAAGATTCAAAGAGAGTGAGATGCCAGCTCCTTTCATTCAGTCAGTAGCTTCAATCATTTCTGGTATATGAATAACATGATGTTTTTCAATCGCAAAAATCAATGAATATTGTCAATGCACAAACAGTAATTTCTCCGCATTGCAAGGTGCAATTCTGAAATTTTTTGCTTTTTCCTGCTCCTCTTAGCATGATAAAGAAGATTCAAAGAGAGTGAGATGCCAGCTCCTTTCATTCAGTCAGTAGCTTCAATCATTTCTGGACGTTTTTCAATGGCAAAAATCAATGAATATTGTAAATGCACAAACAGTAATTTCTCCGCATTGCAAGGTGCAATTCTGAAATTTTTTGCTTTTTCCTGCTCCTCTAAGCATGATAAAGAAGATTCAAAGAGAGTGAGATGCCATATCCTTTCCTTCAGTCAGTAGCTTCAATCATTTCTGGTATATGAATAACATGATGTTTTTCAATGGCAAAAATCAATGAATTTTGTAAATGCACAAACAGTAATTTCTCCGCATTGCAAGGCGCAATTCTGAAATTTTTTGCTTTTTCCTGCTCCTCTTAGCATGATAAAGAAGATTCAAAGAGAGTGAGATGCCAGCTCCTTTCATTCAGTCAGTAGCTTCAATCATTTCTGGACATTTTTCAATGGCAAAAATCAATGAATATTGTAAATGCACAAACAGTAATTTCTCCGCATTGCAAGGTGCAATTCTGAAATTTTTTGCTTTTTCCTGCTCCTCTTAGCATGATAAAGAAGATTCAAAGAGAGTGAGATGCCAGCTCCTTTCATTCAGTCAGTAGCTTCAATCATTTCTGGACGTTTTTCAATGGCAAAAATCAATGAATATTGTAAATGCACAAACAGTAATTTCTCCGCATTGCAAGGTGCAATTCTGAAATTTTTTGCTTTTTCCTGCTCCTCTTAGCATGATAAAGAAGATTCAAAGAGAGTGAGATGCCAGCTCCTTTCATTCAGTCAGTAGCTTCAATCATTTCTGGACGTTTTTCAATGGCAAAAATCAATGAATATTGTAAATGCACAAACAGTAATTTCTCCGCATTGCAAGGTGCAATTCTGAAATTTTTTGCTTTTTCCTGCTCCTCTTAGCATGATAAACAAGATTCAAAGAGAGTGAGATGCCAGCTCCTTTCATTCAGTCAGTAGCTTCAATCATTTCTGGACGTTTTTCAATGGCAAAAATCATTGAATATTGTAAATGCACAAACAGTAATTTCTCCGCATTGCAAGGTGCAATTCTGAAATTTTTTACTTTTTCCTGCTCCTCTTAGCATGATAAAGAAGATTCAAAGAGAGTGAGATGCCAGCTCCTTTCATTCAGTCAGTAGCTTCAATCATTTCTGGTATATGAATAACATGATGTTTTTCAATCGCAAAAATCAATGAATATTGTAAATGCACAAACAGTAATTTCTCCGCATTGCAAGGTGCAATTCTGAAATTTTTTGCTTTTTCCTGCTCCTCTTAGCATGATAAAGAAGATTCAAAGAGAGTGAGATGCCAGCTCCTTTCATTCAGTCAGTAGCTTCAATCATTTCTGGACGTTTTTCAATGGCAAAAATCAATGAATATTGTAAATGCACAAACAGTAATTTCTCCGCATTGCAAGGTGCAATTCTGAAATTTTTTGCTTTTTCCTGCTCCTCTAAGCATGATAAAGAAGATTCAAAGAGAGTGAGATGCCAGATCCTTTCCTTCAGTCAGTAGCTTCAATCATTTCTGGTATATGAATAACATGATGTTTTTCAATGGCAAAAATCAATGAATTTTGTAAATGCACAAACAGTAATTTCTCCGCATTGCAAGGCGCAATTCTGAAATTTTTTGCTTTTTCCTGCTCCTCTTAGCATGATAAAGAAGATTCAAAGAGAGTGAGATGCCAGCTCCTTTCATTCAGTCAGTAGCTTCAATCATTTCTGGACATTTTTCAATGGCAAAAATCAATGAATATTGTAAATGCACAAACAGTAATTTCTCCGCATTGCAAGGTGCAATTCTGAAATTTTTTGCTTTTTCCTGCTCCTCTTAGCATGATAAAGAAGATTCAAAGAGAGTGAGATGCCAGCTCCTTTCATTCAGTCAGTAGCTTCAATCATTTCTGGACGTTTTTCAATGGCAAAAATCAATGAATATTGTAAATGCACAAACAGTAATTTCTCCGCATTGCAAGGTGCAATTCTGAAATTGTTTGCTTTTTCCTGCTCCTCTTAGCATGATAAAGAAGATTCAAAGAGAGTGAGATGCCAGCTCCTTTCATTCAGTCAGTACCTTCAATTATTTCTGGACCTTTTTCAATGGCAAAAATCAATGAATATTGTAAATGCACAAACAGTAATTTCTCCGCATTGCAAGGTGCAATTCTGAAATTTTTTGCTTTTTCCTGCTCCTCTTAGCATGATAAAGAAGATTCAAAGAGAGTGAGATGCCAGCTCCTTTCATTCAGTCAGTAGCTTCAATCATTTCTGGACGTTTTTCAATGGCAAAAATCAATGAATATTGTAAATGCACAAACTGTAATTTCTCCGCATTGCAAGGTGCAATTCTGAAATTTTTTGCTTTTTCCTGCTCCTCTTAGCATGATAAAGAAGTTTCAAAGAGAGTGAGATGCCAGCTCCTTTCATTCAGTCAGTAGCTTCAATCATTTCTGGTATATGAATAACATGATGTTTTTCAATAGCAAAAATCAATGAATATTGTAAATGCACAAACAGTAATTTCTCCGCATTGCAAGGTGCAATTCTGAAATTTTTTGCTTTTTCCTGCTCCTCTTAGCATGATAAAGAAGATTCAAAGAGAGTGAGATGCCAGCTCCTTTCATTCAGTCAGTAGCTTCAATCATTTCTGGACGTTTTTCAATGGCAAAAATCAATGAATATTGTAAATGCACAAACAGTAATTTCTCCGCATTGCAAGGTGCAATTCTGAAATTTTTTACTTTTTCCTGCTCCTCTTAGCATGATAAAGAAGATTCAAAGAGAGTGAGATGCCAGCTCCTTTCATTCAGTCAGTAGCTTCAATCATTTCTGGTATATGAATAACATGATGTTTTTCAATCGCAAAAATCAATGAATATTGTCAATGCACAAACAGTAATTTCTCCGCATTGCAAGGTGCAATTCTGAAATTTTTTGCTTTTTCCTGCTCCTCTTAGCATGATAAAGAAGATTCAAAGAGAGTGAGATGCCAGCTCCTTTCATTCAGTCAGTAGCTTCAATCATTTCTGGACGTTTTTCAATGGCAAAAATCAATGAATATTGTAAATGCACAAACAGTAATTTCTCCGCATTGCAAGGTGCAATTCTGAAATTTTTTGCTTTTTCCTGCTCCTCTAAGCATGATAAAGAAGATTCAAAGAGAGTGAGATGCCAAATCCTTTCCTTCAGTCAGTAGCTTCAATCATTTCTGGTATATGAATAACATGATGTTTTTCAATGGCAAAAATCAATGAATTTTGTAAATGCACAAACAGTAATTTCTCCGCATTGCAAGGCGCAATTCTGAAATTTTTTGCTTTTTCCTGCTCCTCTTAGCATGATAAAGAAGATTCAAAGAGAGTGAGATGCCAGCTCCTTTCATTCAGTCAGTAGCTTCAATCATTTCTGGACATTTTTCAATGGCAAAAATCAATGAATATTGTAAATGCACAAACAGTAATTTCTCCGCATTGCAAGGTGCAATTCTGAAATTTTTTGCTTTTTCCTGCTCCTCTTAGCATGATAAAGAAGATTCAAAGAGAGTGAGATGCCAGCTCCTTTCATTCAGTCAGTAGCTTCAATCATTTCTGGACGTTTTTCAATGGCAAAAATCAATGAATATTGTAAATGCACAAACAGTAATTTCTCCGCATTGCAAGGTGCAATTCTGAAATTTTTTGCTTTTTCCTGCTCCTCTTAGCATGATAAAGAAGATTCAAAGAGAGTGAGATGCCAGCTCCTTTCATTCAGTCAGTACCTTCAATCATTTCTGGACGTTTTTCAATGGCAAAAATCAATGAATATTGTAAATGCACAAACAGTAATTTCTCCGCATTGCAAGGTGCAATTCTGAAATTTTTTGCTTTTTCCTGCTCCTCTTAGCATGATAAAGAAGATTCAAAGAGAGTGAGATGCCAGCTCCTTTCATTCAGTCAGTAGCTTCAATCATTTCTGGACGTTTTTCAATGGCAAAAATCAATGAATATTGTAAATGCACAAACTGTAATTTCTCCGCATTGCAAGGTGCAATTCTGAAATTTTTTGCTTTTTCCTGCTCCTCTTAGCATGATAAAGAAGATTCAAAGAGAGTGAGATGCCAGCTCCTTTCATTCAGTCAGTAGCTTCAATCATTTCTGGTATATGAATAACATGATGTTTTTCAATAGCAAAAATCAATGAATATTGTAAATGCACAAACAGTAATTTCTCCGCATTGCAAGGTGCAATTCTGAAATTTTTTGCTTTTTCCTGCTCCTCTTAGCATGATAAAGAAGATTCAAAGAGAGTGAGATGCCAGCTCCTTTCATTCAGTCAGTAGCTTCAATCATTTCTGGACGTTTTTCAATGGCAAAAATCAATGAATATTGTAAATGCACAAACAGTAATTTCTCCGCATTGCAAGGTGCAATTCTGAAATTTTTTGCTTTTTCCTGCTCCTCTTAGCATGATAAACAAGATTCAAAGAGAGTGAGATGCCAGCTCCTTTCATTCAGTCAGTAGCTTCAATCATTTCTGGACGTTTTTCAATGGCAAAAATCATTGAATATTGTAAATGCACAAACAGTAATTTCTCCGCATTGCAAGGTGCAATTCTGAAATTTTTTTACTTTTTCCTGCTCCTCTTAGCATGATAAAGAAGATTCAAAGAGAGTGAGATGCCAGCTCCTTTCATTCAGTCAGTAGCTTCAATCATTTCTGGTATATGAATAACATGATGTTTTTCAATCGCAAAAATCAATGAATATTGTAAATGCACAAACAGTAATTTCTCCGCATTGCAAGGTGCAATTCTGAAATTTTTTGCTTTTTCCTGCTCCTCTTTGCATGATAAAGAAGATTCAAAGAGAGTGAGATGCCAGCTCCTTTCATTCAGTCAGTAGCTTCAATCATTTCTGGACGTTTTTCAATGGCAAAAATCAATGAATATTGTAAATGCACAAACAGTAATTTCTCCGCATTGCAAGGTGCAATTCTGAAATTTTTTGCTTTTTCCTGCTCCTCTTAGCATGATAAAGAAGATTCAAAGAGAGTGAGATGCCAGATCCTTTCCTTCAGTCAGTAGCTTCAATCATTTCTGGTATATGAATAACATGATGTTTTTCAATGGCAAAAATCAATGAATTTTGTAAATGCACAAACAGTAATTTCTCCGCATTGCAAGGCGCAATTCTGAAATTTTTTGCTTTTTCCTGCTCCTCTTAGCATGATAAAGAAGATTCAAAGAGAGTGAGATGCCAGCTCCTTTCATTCAGTCAGTAGCTTCAATCATTTCTGGACATTTTTCAATGGCAAAAATCAATGAATATTGTAAATGCACAAACAGTAATTTCTCCGCATTGCAAGGTGCAATTCTGAAATTTTTTGCTTTTTCCTGCTCCTCTTAGCATGATAAAGAAGATTCAAAGAGAGTGAGATGCCAGCTCCTTTCATTCAGTCAGTAGCTTCAATCATTTCTGGACGTTTTTCAATGGCAAAAATCAATGAATATTGTAAATGCACAAACAGTAATTTCTCCGCATTGCAAGGTGCAATTCTGAAATTTTTTGCTTTTTCCTGCTCCTCTTAGCATGATAAAGAAGATTCAAAGAGAGTGAGATGCCAGCTCCTTTCATTCAGTCAGTAGCTTCAATCATTTCTGGACGTTTTTCAATGGCAAAAATCAATGAATATTGTAAATGCACAAACAGTAATTTCTCCGCATTGCAAGGTGCAATTCTGAAATTTTTTGCTTTTTCCTGCTCCTCTTAGCATGATAAAGAAGATTCAAAGAGAGTGAGATGCCAGATCCTTTCCTTCAGTCAGTAGCTTCAATCATTTCTGGTATATGAATAACATGATGTTTTTCAATGGCAAAAATCAATGAATTTTGTAAATGCACAAACAGTAATTTCTCCGCATTGAAAGGCGCAATTCTGAAATTTTTTGCTTTTTCCTGCTCCTCTTAGCATGATAAAGAAGATTCAAAGAGAGTGAGATGCCAGCTCCTTTCATTCAGTCAGTAGCTTCAATCATTTCTGGACATTTTTCAATGGCAAAAATCAATGAATATTGTAAATGCACAAACAGTAATTTCTCCGCATTGCAAGGTGCAATTCTGAAATTTTTTGCTTTTTCCTGCTCCACTTAGCATGATAAAGAAGATTCAAAGAGAGTGAGATGCCAGCTCCTTTCATTCAGTCAGTAGCTTCAATCATTTCTGGACGTTTTTCCATGGCAAAAATCAATGAATATTGTAAATGCACAAACAGTAATTTCTCCGCATTGCAAGGTGCAATTCTGAAATTTTTTGCTTTTTCCTGCTCCTCTTAGCATGATAAAGAAGATTCAAAGAGAGTGAGATGCCAGCTCCTTTCATTCAGTCAGTAGCTTCAATCATTTCTGGACGTTTTTCAATGGCAAAAATCAATGAATATTGTAAATGCACAAACAGTAATTTCTCCGCATTGCAATGTGCAATTCTGAAATTTTTTGCTTTTTCCTGCTCCTCTTAGCATGATAAAGAAGATTCAAAGAGAGTGAGTCGCCAGCTCCTTTCATTCAGTCAGTAGCTTCAATCATTTCTGGACATTTTTCAATGGCAAAAATCAATGAATATTGTAAATGCACAAACAGTAATTTCTCCGCATTGCAAGGTGCAATTCTGAAATTTTTTGCTTTTTCCTGCTCCTCTTAGCATGATAAAGAAGATTCAAAGAGAGTGAGATGCCAGCTCCTTTCATTCAGTCAGTAGCTTCAATCATTTCTGGACGTTTTTCAATGACAAAAATCAATGAATATTGTAAATGCACAAACAGTAATTTCTCTGCATTGCAAGGTGCAATTCTGAAATTTTTTGCTTTTTCCTGCTCCTCTTAGCATGATAAAGAAGATTCAAAGAGAGTGAGATGCCAGATCCTTTCCTTCAGTCAGTAGCTTCAATCATTTCTGGTATATGAATAACATGATGTTTTTCAATGGCAAAAATCAATGAATTTTGTAAATGCACAAACAGTAATTTCTCCGCATTGCAAGGCGCAATTCTGAAATTTTTTGCTTTTTCCTGCTCCTCTTAGCATGATAAAGAAGATTCAAAGAGAGTGAGATGCCAGCTCCTTTCATTCAGTCAGTAGCTTCAATCATTTCTGGACATTTTTCAATGGCAAAAATCAATGAATATTGTAAATGCACAAACAGTAATTTCTCCGCATTGCAAGGTGCAATTCTGAAATTTTTTGCTTTTTCCTGCTCCTCTTAGCATGATAAAGAAGATTCAAAGAGAGTGAGATGCCAGCTCCTTTCATTCAGTCAGTAGCTTCAATCATTTCTGGACGTTTTTCAATGGCAAAAATCAATGAATATTGTAAATGCACAAACAGTAATTTCTCCGCATTGCAAGGTGCAATTCTGAAATTTTTTGCTTTTTCCTGCTCCTCTTAGCATGATAAAGAAGATTCAAAGAGAGTGAGATGCCAGCTCCTTACATTCAGTCAGTAGCTTCAATCATTTCTGGATGTTTTTCAATGGCAAAAATCAATGAATATTGTAAATGCACAAACAGTAATTTCTCCGCATTGCAAGGTGCAATTCTGAAATTTTTTGCTTTTTCCTGCTCCTCTTAGCATGATAAAGAAGATTCAAAGAGAGTGAGATGCCAGATCCTTTCCTTCAGTCAGTAGCTTCAATCATTTCTGGTATATGAATAACATGTTTTTCAATGGCAAAAATCAATGAATTTTGTAAATGCACAAACAGTAATTTCTCCGCATTGCAAGGCGCAATTCTGAAATTTTTTGCTTTTTCCTGCTCCTCTTAGCATGATAAAGAAGATTCAAAGAGAGTGAGATGCCAGCTCCTTTCATTCAGTCAGTAGCTTCAATCATTTCTGGACATTTTTCAATGGCAAAAATCAATGAATATTGTAAATGCACAAACAGTAATTTCTCCGCATTGCAAGGTGCAATTCTGAAATTTTTTGCTTTTTCCTGCTCCTCTTAGCATGATAAAGAAGATTCAAAGAGAGTGAGATGCCAGCTCCTTTCATTCAGTCAGTAGCTTCAATCATTTCTGGACGTTTTTCAATGGCAAAAATCAATGAATATTGTAAATGCACAAACAGTAATTTCTCCGCATTGCAAGGTGCAATTCTGAAATTTTTTGCTTTTTCCTGCTCCTCTTAGCATAATAAAGAAGATTCAAAGAGAGTGAGATGCCAGCTCCTTTCATTCAGTCAGTAGCTTCAATCATTTCTGGACGTTTTTCAATGGCAAAAATCAATGAATATTGTAAATGCACAAACAGTAATTTCTCCGCATTGCAATGTGCAATTCTGAAATTTTTTGCTTTTTCCTGCTCCTCTTAGCATGATAAAGAAGATTCAAAGAGAGTGAGATGCCAGCTCCTTTCATTCAGTCAGTAGCTTCAAACATTTCTGGTACATGAATAACATGATGTTTTTCAATGGCAAAAATCAATGAATATTGTAAATGCACAAACAGTAATTTCTCCGCATTGCAAGGTGCAATTCTGAAATTTTTTGCTTTTTCCTGCTCCTCTTAGCATGATAAAGAAGATTCAAAGAGAGTGAGATGCCAGCTCCTTTCGTTCAGTCAGTAGCTTCAATCATTTCTGGACGTTTTTCAATGGCAAAAATCATTGAATATTATAAATGCACAAACAGTAATTTCTCCGCATTGCAAGGTGCAATTCTGAAATTTTTTACTTTTTCCTGCTCCTCTTAGCATGATAAAGAAGATTCAAAGAGAGTGAGATGCCAGCTCCTTTCATTCAGTCAGTAGCTTCAATCATTTCTGGTATATGAATAACATGATGTTTTTCAATGGCAAAAATCAATGAATATTGTAAATGCACAAACAGTAATTTCTCCGCATTGCAAGGTGCAATTCTGAAATTTTTTGCTTTTTCCTGCTCCTCTTAGCATGATAAAGAAGATTCAAAGAGAGTGAGATGCCAGCTCCTTTCATTCAGTCAGTAGCTTCAATCATTTCTGGACGTTTTTCAATGGCAAAAATCAATGAATATTGTAAATGCACAAACAGTAATTTCTCCGCATTGCAAGGTGCAATTCTGAAATTTTTTGCTTTTTCCTGCTCCTCTTAGCATGATAAACAAGATTCAAAGAGAGTGAGATGCCAGCTCATTTCATTCAGTCAGTAGCTTCAATCATTTCTGGACGTTTTTCAATGGCAAAAATCATTGAATATTGTAAATGCACAAACAGTAATTTCTCCGCATTGCAAGGTGCAATTCTGAAATTTTTTACTTTTTCCTGCTCCTCTTAGCATGATAAAGAAGATTCAAAGAGAGTGAGATGCCAGCTCCTTTCATTCAGTCAGTAGCTTCAATCATTTCTGGTATATGAATAACATGATGTTTTTCAATCGCAAAAATCAATGAATATTGTAAATGCACAAACAGTAATTTCTCCGCATTGCAAGGTGCAATTCTGAAATTTTTTGCTTTTTCCTGCTCCTCTTAGCATGATAAAGAAGATTCAAAGAGAGTGAGATGCCAGCTCCTTTCATTCAGTCAGTAGCTTCAATCATTTCTGGACGTTTTTCAATGGCAAAAATCAATGAATATTGTAAATGCACAAACAGTAATTTCTCCGCATTGCAAGGTGCAATTCTGAAATTTTTTGCTTTTTCCTGCTCCTCTTAGCATGATAAAGAAGATTCAAAGAGAGTGAGATGCCAGATCCTTTCCTTCAGTCAGTAGCTTCAATCATTTCTGGTATATGAATAACATGATGTTTTTCAATGGCAAAAATCAATGAATTTTGTAAATGCACAAACAGTAATTTCTCCGCATTGCAAGGCGCAATTCTGAAATTTTTTGCTTTTTCCTGCTCCTCTTAGCATGATAAAGAAGATTCAAAGAGAGTGAGATGCCAGCTCCTTTCATTCAGTCAGTAGCTTCAATCATTTCTGGACATTTTTCAATGGCAAAAATCAATGAATATTGTAAATGCACAAACAGTAATTTCTCCGCATTGCAAGGTGCAATTCTGAAATTTTTTGCTTTTTCCTGCCCCTCTTAGCATGATAAAGAAGATTCAAAGAGAGTGAGATGCCAGCTCCTTTCATTCAGTCAGTAGCTTCAATCATTTCTGGACGTTTTTCAATGGCAAAAATCAATGAATATTGTAAATGCACAAACAGTAATTTCTCCGCATTGCAAGGTGCAATTCTGAAATTTTTTGCTTTTTCCTGCTCCTCTTAGCATGATAAAGAAGATTCAAAGAGAGTGAGATTCCAGCTCCTTTCATTCAGTCAGTAGCTTCAATCATTTCTGGACGTTTTTCAATGGCAAAAATCAATGAATATTGTAAATGCACAAACAGTAATTTCTCCGCATTGCAAGGTGCAATTCTGAAATTTTTTGCTTTTTCCTGCTCCTCTTAGCATGATAAAGAAGATTCAAAGAGAGTGAGATGCCAGATCCTTTCCTTCAGTCAGTAGCTTCAATCATTTCTGGTATATGAATAACATGATGTTTTTCAATGGCAAAAATCAATGAATTTTGTAAATGCACAAACAGTAATTTCTCCGCATTGCAAGGCGCAATTCTGAAATTTTTTGCTTTTTCCTGCTCCTCTTAGCATGATAAAGAAGATTCAAAGAGAGTGAGATGCAAGCTCCTTTCATTCAGTCAGTAGCTTCAATCATTTCTGGACATTTTTCAAGGGCAAAAATCAATGAATATTGTAAATGCACAAACAGTAATTTCTCCGCATTGCAAGGTGCAATTCTGAAATTTTTTGCTTTTTCCTGCTCCTCTTAGCATGATAAAGAAGATTCAAAGAGAGTGAGATGCCAGCATCTTTCATTCAGTCAGTAGCTTCAATCATTTCTGGACATTTTTCCATGGCAAAAATCAATGAATATTGTAAATGCACAAACAGTAATTTCTCCGCATTGCAAGGTGCAATTCTGAAATTTTTTGCTTTTTCCTGCTCCTCTTAGCATGATAAAGAAGATTCAAAGAGAGTGAGATGCCAGCTCCTTTCATTCAGTCAGTAGCTTCAATCATTTCTGGACGTTTTTCAATGGCAAAAATCAATGAATATTGTAAATGCACAAACAGTAATTTCTCCGCATTGCAATGTGCAATTCTGAAATTTTTTGCTTTTTCCTGCTCCTCTTAGCATGATAAAGAAGATTCAAAGAGAGTGAGATGCCAGCTCCTTTCATTCAGTCAGTAGCTTCAATCATTTCTGGACATTTTTCAATGGCAAAAATCAATGAATATTGTAAATGCACAAACATTAATTTCTCCGCATTGCAAGGTGCAATTCTGAAATTTTTTGCTTTTTCCTGCTCCTCTTAGCATGATAAAGAAGATTCAAAGAGAGTGAGATGCCAGCTCCTTTCATTCAGTCAGTAGCTTCAATCATTTCTGGACGTTTTTCAATGACAAAAATCAATGAATATTGTAAATGCACAAACAGTAATTTCTCTGCATTGCAAGGTGCAATTCTGAAATTTTTTGCTTTTTCCTGCTCCTCTTAGCATGATAAAGAAGATTCAAAGAGAGTGAGATGCCAGATCCTTTCCTTCAGTCAGTAGCTTCAATCATTTCTGGTATATGAATAACATGATGTTTTTCAATGGCAAAAATCAATGAATTTTGTAAATGCACAAACAGTAATTTCTCCGCATTGCAAGGCGCAATTCTGAAATTTTTTGCTTTTTCCTGCTCCTCTTAGCATGATAAAGAAGATTCAAAGAGAGTGAGATGCCAGCTCCTTTCATTCAGTCAGTAGCTTCAATCATTTCTGGACATTTTTCAATGGCAAAAATCAATGAATATTGTAAATGCACAAACAGTAATTTCTCCGCATTGCAAGGTGCAATTCTGAAATTTTTTGCTTTTTCCTGCTCCTCTTAGCATGATAAAGAAGATTCAAAGAGAGTGAGATGCCAGCTCCTTTCATTCAGTCAGTAGCTTCAATCATTTCTGGACGTTTTTCAATGGCAAAAATCAATGAATATTGTAAATGCACAAACAGTAATTTCTCCGCATTGCAAGGTGCAATTCTGAAATTTTTTGCTTTTTCCTGCTCCTCTTAGCATGATAAAGAAGATTCAAAGAGAGTGAGATGCCAGCTCCTTACATTCAGTCAGTAGCTTCAATCATTTCTGGATGTTTTTCAATGGCAAAAATCAATGAATATTGTAAATGCACAAAAAGTAATTTCTCCGCATTGCAAGGTGCAATTCTGAAATTTTTTGCTTTTTCCTGCTCCTCTTAGCATGATAAAGAAGATTCAAAGAGAGTGAGATGCCAGATCCTTTCCTTCAGTCAGTAGCTTCAATCATTTCTGGTATATGAATAACATGTTTTTCAATGGCAAAAATCAATGAATTTTGTAAATGCACAAACAGTAATTTCTCCGCATTGCAAGGCGCAATTCTGAAATTTTTTGCTTTTTCCTGCTCCTCTTAGCATGATAAAGAAGATTCAAAGAGAGTGAGATGCCAGCTCCTTTCATTCAGTCAGTAGCTTCAATCATTTCTGGACATTTTTCAATGGCAAAAATCAATGAATATTGTAAATGCACAAACAGTAATTTCTCCGCATTGCAAGGTGCAATTCTGAAATTTTTTGCTTTTTCCTGCTCCTCTTAGCATGATAAAGAAGATTCAAAGAGAGTGAGATGCCAGCTCCTTTCATTCAGTCAGTAGCTTCAATCATTTCTGGACGTTTTTCAATGGCAAAAATCAATGAATATTGTAAATGCACAAACAGTAATTTCTCCGCATTGCAAGGTGCAATTCTGAAATTTTTTGCTTTTTCCTGCTCCTCTTAGCATGATAAAGAAGATTCAAAGAGAGTGAGATGCCAGCTCCTTTCATTCAGTCAGTAGCTTCAATCATTTCTGGACGTTTTTCAATGGCAAAAATCAATGAATATTGTAAATGCACAAACAGTAATTTCTCCGCATTGCAATGTGCAATTCTGAAATTTTTTGCTTTTTCCTGCTCCTCTTAGCATGATAAAGAAGATTCAAAGAGAGTGAGATGCCAGCTCCTTTCATTCAGTCAGTAGCTTCAAACATTTCTGGTACATGAATAACATGATGTTTTTCAATGGCAAAAATCAATGAATATTGTAAATGCACAAACAGTAATTTCTCCGCATTGCAAGGTGCAATTCTGAAATTTTTTGCTTTTTCCTGCTCCTCTTAGCATGATAAAGAAGATTCAAAGAGAGTGAGATGCCAGCTCCTTTCGTTCAGTCAGTAGCTTCAATCATTTCTGGACGTTTTTCAATGGCAAAAATCATTGAATATTATAAATGCACAAACAGTAATTTCTCCGCATTGCAAGGTGCAATTCTGAAATTTTTTACTTTTTCCTGCTCCTCTTAGCATGATAAAGAAGATTCAAAGAGAGTGAGATGCCAGCTCCTTTCATTCAGTCAGTAGCTTCAATCATTTCTGGTATATGAATAACATGATGTTTTTCAATGGCAAAAATCAATGAATATTGTAAATGCACAAACAGTAATTTCTCCGCATTGCAAGGTGCAATTCTGAAATTTTTTGCTTTTTCCTGCTCCTCTTAGCATGATAAAGAAGATTCAAAGAGAGTGAGATGCCAGCTCCTTTCATTCAGTCAGTAGCTTCAATCATTTCTGGACGTTTTTCAATGGCAAAAATCAATGAATATTGTAAATGCACAAACAGTAATTTCTCCGCATTGCAAGGTGCAATTCTGAAATTTTTTGCTTTTTCCTGCTCCTCTTAGCATGATAAACAAGATTGAAAGAGAGTGAGATGCCAGCTCATTTCATTCAGTCAGTAGCTTCAATCATTTCTGGACGTTTTTCAATGGCAAAAATCATTGAATATTGTAAATGCACAAACAGTAATTTCTCCGCATTGCAAGGTGCAATTCTGAAATTTTTTACTTTTTCCTGCTCCTCTTAGCATGATAAAGAAGATTCAAAGAGAGTGAGATGCCAGCTCCTTTCATTCAGTCAGTAGCTTCAATCATTTCTGGTATATGAATAACATGATGTTTTTCAATCGCAAAAATCAATGAATATTGTAAATGCACAAACAGTAATTTCTCCGCATTGCAAGGTGCAATTCTGAAATTTTTTGCTTTTTCCTGCTCCTCTTAGCATGATAAAGAAGATTCAAAGAGAGTGAGATGCCAGCTCCTTTCATTCAGTCAGTAGCTTCAATCATTTCTGGACGTTTTTCAATGGCAAAAATCAATGAATATTGTAAATGCACAAACAGTAATTTCTCCGCATTGCAAGGTGCAATTCTGAAATTTTTTGCTTTTTCCTGCTCCTCTAAGCATGATAAAGAAGATTCAAAGAGAGTGAGATGCCAGATCCTTTCCTTCAGTCAGTAGCTTCAATCATTTCTGGTATATGAATAACATGATGTTTTTCAATGGCAAAAATCAATGAATTTTGTAAATGCACAAACAGTAATTTCTCCGCATTGCAAGGCGCAATTCTGAAATTTTTTGCTTTTTCCTGCTCCTCTTAGCATGATAAAGAAGATTCAAAGAGAGTGAGATGCCAGCTCCTTTCATTCAGTCAGTAGCTTCAATCATTTCTGGACATTTTTCAATGGCAAAAATCAATGAATATTGTAAATGCACAAACAGTAATTTCTCCGCATTGCAAGGTGCAATTCTGAAATTTTTTGCTTTTTCCTGCTCCTCTTAGCATGATAAAGAAGATTCAAAGAGAGTGAGATGCCAGCTCCTTTCATTCAGTCAGTAGCTTCAATCATTTCTGGACGTTTTTCAATGGCAAAAATCAATGAATATTGTAAATGCACAAACTGTAATTTCTCCGCATTGCAAGGTGCAATTCTGAAATTTTTTGCTTTTTCCTGCTCCTCTTAGCATGATAAAGAAGATTCAAAGAGAGTGAGATGCCAGCTCCTTTCATTCAGTCAGTAGCTTCAATCATTTCTGGTATATGAATAACATGATGTTTTTCAATAGCAAAAATCAATGAATATTGTAAATGCACAAACAGTAATTTCTCCGCATTGCAAGGTGCAATTCTGAAATTTTTTGCTTTTTCCTGCTCCTCTTAGCATGATAAAGAAGATTCAAAGAGAGTGAGATGCCAGCTCCTTTCATTCAGTCAGTAGCTTCAATCATTTCTGGATGTTTTTCAATGGCAAAAATCAATGAATATTGTAAATGCACAAACAGTAATTTCTCCGCATTGCAAGGTGCAATTCTGAAATTTTTTGCTTTTTCCTGCTCCTCTTAGCATGATAAAGAAGATTCAAAGAGAGTGAGATGCCAGCTCCTTTCATTCAGTCAGTAGCTTCAATCATTTCTGGTATATGAATAACATGATGTTTTTCAATTGCAAAAATCAATGAATATTGTAAATGCACAAACAGTAATTTCTCCGCATTGCAAGGTGCAATTCTGAAATTTTTTGCTTTTTCCTGCTCCTCTTAGCATGATAAAGAAGATTCAAAGAGAGTGAGATGCCAGCTCCTTTCATTCAGTCAGTAGCTTCAATCATTTCTGGACGTTTTTCAATGGCAAAAATCAATGAATATTGTAAATGCACAAACAGTAATTTCTCCGCATTGCAAGGTGCAATTCTGAAATTTTTTGCTTTTTCCTGCTCCTCTAAGCATGATAAAGAAGATTCAAAGAGAGTGAGATGCCAGATCCTTTCCTTCAGTCAGTAGCTTCAATCATTTCTGGTATATGAATAACATGATGTTTTTCAATGGCAAAAATCAATGAATTTTGTAAATGCACAAACAGTAATTTCTCCGCATTGCAAGGCGCAATTCTGAAATTTTTTGCTTTTTCCTGCTCCTCTTAGCATGATAAAGAAGATTCAAAGAGAGTGAGATGCCAGCTCCTTTCATTCAGTCAGTAGCTTCAATCATTTCTGGACATTTTTCAATGGCAAAAATCAATGAATATTGTAAATGCACAAACAGTAATTTCTCCGCATTGCAAGGTGCAATTCTGAAATTTTTTGCTTTTTCCTGCTCCTCTTAGCATGATAAAGAAGATTCAAAGAGAGTGAGATGCCAGCTCCTTTCATTCAGTCAGTAGCTTCAATCATTTCTGGACGTTTTTCAATGGCAAAAATCAATGAATATTGTAAATGCACAAACAGTAATTTCTCCGCATTGCAAGGTGCAATTCTGAAATTTTTTGCTTTTTCCTGCTCCTCTTAGCATGATAAAGAAGATTCAAAGAGAGTGAGATGCCAGCTCCTTTCATTCAGTCAGTACCTTCAATCATTTCTGGACGTTTTTCAATGGCAAAAATCAATGAATATTGTAAATGCACAAACAGTAATTTCTCCGCATTGCAAGGTGCAATTCTGAAATTTTTTGCTTTTTCCTGCTCCTCTTAGCATGATAAAGAAGATTCAAAGAGAGTGAGATGCCAGCTCCTTTCATTCAGTCAGTAGCTTCAATCATTTCTGGACGTTTTTCAATGGCAAAAATCAATGAATATTGTAAATGCACAAACTGTAATTTCTCCGCATTGCAAGGTGCAATTCTGAAATTTTTTGCTTTTTCCTGCTCCTCTTAGCATGATAAAGAAGATTCAAAGAGAGTGAGATGCCAGCTCCTTTCATTCAGTCAGTAGCTTCAATCATTTCTGGTATATGAATAACATGATGTTTTTCAATCGCAAAAATCAATGAATATTGTAAATGCACAAACAGTAATTTCTCCGCATTGCAAGGTGCAATTCTGAAATTTTTTGCTTTTTCCTGCTCCTCTTAGCATGATAAAGAAGATTCAAAGAGAGTGAGATGCCAGCTCCTTTCCTTCAGTCAGTAGCTTCAATCATTTCTGGTATATGAATAACATGATGTTTTTCAATGGCAAAAATCAATGAATTTTGTAAATGCACAAACAGTAATTTCTCCGCATTGCAAGGCGCAATTCTGAAATTTTTTGCTTTTTCCTGCTCCTCTTAGCATGATAAAGAAGATTCAAAGAGAGTGAGATGCCAGCTCCTTTCATTCAGTCAGTAGCTTCAATCATTTCTGGACATTTTTCAATGGCAAAAATCAATGAATATTGTAAATGCACAAACAGTAATTTCTCCGCATTGCAAGGTGCAATTCTGAAATTTTTTGCTTTTTCCTGCTCCTCTTAGCATGATAAAGAAGATTCAAAGAGAGTGAGATGCCAGCTCCTTTCATTCAGTCAGTAGCTACAATCATTTCTGGACGTTTTTCAATGGCAAAAATCAATGAATATTGTAAATGCACAAACTGTAATTTCTCCGCATTGCAAGGTGCAATTCTGAAATTTTTTGCTTTTTCCTGCTCCTCTTAGCATGATAAAGAAGATTCAAAGAGAGTGAGGTGCCAGCTCCTTTCATTCAGTCAGGAGCTTCAAACATTTCTGGTATATGAATAACATGTTTTTCAATGGCAAAAATCAATGAATATTGTAAATGCACAAACAGTAATTTCTCCGCATTGCAAGGTGCAATTCTGAAATTTTTTGCTTTTTCCTGCTCCTCTTAGCATGATAAAGAAGATTCAAAGAGAGTGAGATGCCAGCTCCTTTCATTCAGTCAGTAGCTTCAATCATTTCTGGACGTTTTTCAATGGCAAAAATCAATGAATATTGTAAATGCACAAACTGTAATTTCTCCGCATTGCAAGGTGCAATTCTGAAATTTTTTGCTTTTTCCTGCTCCTCTTAGCATGATAAAGAAGATTCAAAGAGAGTGAGATGCCAGCTCCTTTCATTCAGTCAGTAGCTTCAATCATTTCTGGACGTTTTTCAATGGCAAAAATCAACGAATATTGTAAATGCACAAACAGTAATTTCTCCGCATTGCAAGGTGCAATTCTGAAATTTTTTGCTTTTTCCTGCTCCTCTTAGCATGATAAAGAAGATTCAAAGAGAGTGAGGTGCCAGCTCCTTTCATTCAGTCAGGAGCTTCAAACATTTCTGGTATATGAATAACATGTTTTTCAATGGCAAAAATCAATGAATATTGTAAATGCACAAACAGTAATTTCTCCGCATTGCAAGGTGCAATTCTGAAATTTTTTGCTTTTTCCTGCTCCTCTTAGCATGATAAAGAAGATTCAAAGAGAGTGAGATGCCAGCTCCTTTCATTCAGTCAGTAGCTTCAATCATTTCTGGACGTTTTTCAATGGCAAAAATCAATGAATATTGTAAATGCACAAACTGTAATTTCTCCGCATTGCAAGGTGCAATTCTGAAATTTTTTGCTTTTTCCTGCTCCTCTTAGCATGATAAAGAAGATTCAAAGAGAGTGAGATGCCAGCTCCTTTCATTCAGTCAGTAGCTTCAATCATTTCTGGACGTTTTTCAATGGCAAAAATCAACGAATATTGTAAATGCACAAACAGTAATTTCTCCGCATTGCAAGGTGCAATTCTGAAATTTTTTGCTTTTTCCTGCTCCTCTTAGCATGATAAAGAAGATTCAAAGAGAGTGAGATGCCAGCTCCTTTCATTCAGTCCGTAGCTTCAATCATTTCTGGACGTTTTTCAATGGCAAAAATCAATGAATATTGTAAATGCACAAACTGTAATTTCTCCGCATTGCAAGGTGCAATTCTGAAATTTTTTGCTTTTTCCTGCTCCTCTTAGCATTATAAAGAAGATTCAAAGAGAGTGAGATGCCAGCTCCTTTCATTCAGTCAGTAGCTTCAATCATTTCTGGACATTTTTCAATGGCAAAAATCAATGAATATTGTAAATGCACAAACAGTAATTTCTCCGCATTGCAAGGTGCAATTCTGAAATTTTTTGCTTTTTCCTGCTCCTCTTAGCATGATAAAGAAGATTCAAAGAGAGTGAGATGCCAGCTCCTTTCATTCAGTCAGTAGCTTCAATCATTTCTGGACGTTTTTCAATGGCAAAAATCAATGAATATTGTAAATGCACAAACAGTAATTTCTCCGCATTGCAAGGTGCAATTCTGAAATTTTTTGCTTTTTCCTGCTCCTCTTAGCATGATAAAGAAGATTCAAAGAGAGTGAGATGCCAGCTCCTTTCATTCAGTCAGTAGCTTCAATCATTTCTGGACGTTTTTCAATGGCAAAAATCAATGAATATTGTAAATGCACAAACAGTAATTTCTCCGCATTGCAAGGTGCAATTCTGAAATTTTTTGCTTTTTCCTGCTCCTCTTAGCATGATAAAGAAGATTCAAAGAGAGTGAGATGCCAGCTCCTTTCATTCAGTCAGTACCTTCAATCATTTCTGGACGTTTTTCAATGGCAAAAATCAATGAATATTGTAAATGCACAAACAGTAATTTCTCCGCATTGCAAGGTGCAATTCTGAAATTTTTTGCTTTTTCCTGCTCCTCTTAGCATGATAAAGAAGATTCAAAGAGAGTGAGATGCCAGCTCCTTTCATTCAGTCAGTAGCTTCAATCATTTCTGGACGTTTTTCAATGGCAAAAATCAATGAATATTGTAAATGCACAAACTGTAATTTCTCCGCATTGCAAGGTGCAATTCTGAAATTTTTTGCTTTTTCCTGCTCCTCTTAGCATGATAAAGAAGATTCAAAGAGAGTGAGATGCCAGCTCCTTTCATTCAGTCAGTAGCTTCAATCATTTCTGGTATATGAATAACATGATGTTTTTCAATCGCAAAAATCAATGAATATTGTAAATGCACAAACAGTAATTTCTCCGCATTGCAAGGTGCAATTCTGAAATTTTTTGCTTTTTCCTGCTCCTCTTAGCATGATAAAGAAGATTCAAAGAGAGTGAGATGCCAGCTCCTTTCATTCAGTCAGTAGCTACAATCATTTCTGGACGTTTTTCAATGGCAAAAATCAATGAATATTGTAAATGCACAAACTGTAATTTCTCCGCATTGCAAGGTGCAATTCTGAAATTTTTTGCTTTTTCCTGCTCCTCTTAGCATGATAAAGAAGATTCAAAGAGAGTGAGGTGCCAGCTCCTTTCATTCAGTCAGGAGCTTCAAACATTTCTGGTATATGAATAACATGTTTTTCAATGGCAAAAATCAATGAATATTGTAAATGCACAAACAGTAATTTCTCCGCATTGCAAGGTGCAATTCTGAAATTTTTTGCTTTTTCCTGCTCCTCTTAGCATGATAAAGAAGATTCAAAGAGAGTGAGATGCCAGCTCCTTTCATTCAGTCAGTAGCTTCAATCATTTCTGGACGTTTTTCAATGGCAAAAATCAATGAATATTGTAAATGCACAAACTGTAATTTCTCCGCATTGCAAGGTGCAATTCTGAAATTTTTTGCTTTTTCCTGCTCCTCTTAGCATGATAAAGAAGATTCAAAGAGAGTGAGATGCCAGCTCCTTTCATTCAGTCAGTAGCTTCAATCATTTCTGGACGTTTTTCAATGGCAAAAATCAACGAATATTGTAAATGCACAAACAGTAATTTCTCCGCATTGCAAGGTGCAATTCTGAAATTTTTTGCTTTTTCCTGCTCCTCTTAGCATGATAAAGAAGATTAAAAGAGAGTGAGGTGCCAGCTCCTTTCATTCAGTCAGGAGCTTCAAACATTTCTGGTATATGAATAACATGTTTTTCAATGGCAAAAATCAATGAATATTGTAAATGCACAAACAGTAATTTCTCCGCATTGCAAGGTGCAATTCTGAAATTTTTTGCTTTTTCCTGCTCCTCTTAGCATGATAAAGAAGATTCAAAGAGAGTGAGATGCCAGCTCCTTTCATTCAGTCAGTAGCTTCAATCATTTCTGGACGTTTTTCAATGGCAAAAATCAATGAATATTGTAAATGCACAAACTGTAATTTCTCCGCATTGCAAGGTGCAATTCTGAAATTTTTTGCTTTTTCCTGCTCCTCTTAGCATGATAAAGAAGATTCAAAGAGAGTGAGATGCCAGCTCCTTTCATTCAGTCAGTAGCTTCAATCATTTCTGGACGTTTTTCAATGGCAAAAATCAACGAATATTGTAAATGCACAAACAGTAATTTCTCCGCATTGCAAGGTGCAATTCTGAAATTTTTTGCTTTTTCCTGCTCCTCTTAGCATGATAAAGAAGATTCAAAGAGAGTGAGATGCCAGCTCCTTTCATTCAGTCCGTAGCTTCAATCATTTCTGGACGTTTTTCAATGGCAAAAATCAATGAATATTGTAAATGCACAAACTGTAATTTCTCCGCATTGCAAGGTGCAATTCTGAAATTTTTTGCTTTTTCCTGCTCCTCTTAGCATTATAAAGAAGATTCAAAGAGAGTGAGATGCCAGCTCCTTTCATTCAGTCAGTAGCTTCAATCATTTCTGGACATTTTTCAATGGCAAAAATCAATGAATATTGTAAATGCACAAACAGTAATTTCTCCGCATTGCAAGGTGCAATTCTGAAATTTTTTGCTTTTTCCTGCTCCTCTTAGCATGATAAAGAAGATTCAAAGAGAGTGAGATGCCAGCTCCTTTCATTCAGTCAGTAGCTTCAATCATTTCTGGACGTTTTTCAATGGCAAAAATCAATGAATATTGTAAATGCACAAACAGTAATTTCTCCGCATTGCAAGGTGCAATTCTGAAATTTTTTGCTTTTTCCTGCTCCTCTTAGCATGATAAAGAAGATTCAAAGAGAGTGAGATGCCAGCTCCTTTCATTCAGTCAGTACCTTCAATCATTTCTGGACGTTTTTCAATGGCAAAAATCAATGAATATTGTAAATGCACAAACAGTAATTTCTCCGCATTGCAAGGTGCAATTCTGAAATTTTTTGCTTTTTCCTGCTCCTCTTAGCATGATAAAGAAGATTCAAAGAGAGTGAGATGCCAGCTCCTTTCATTCAGTCAGTAGCTTCAATCATTTCTGGACGTTTTTCAATGGCAAAAATCAATGAATATTGTAAATGCACAAACTGTAATTTCTCCGCATTGCAAGGTGCAATTCTGAAATTTTTTGCTTTTTCCTGCTCCTCTTAGCATGATAAAGAAGATTCAAAGAGAGTGAGATGCCAGCTCCTTTCATTCAGTCAGTAGCTTCAATCATTTCTGGTATATGAATAACATGATGTTTTTCAATCGCAAAAATCAATGAATATTGTAAATGCACAAACAGTAATTTCTCCGCATTGCAAGGTGCAATTCTGAAATTTTTTGCTTTTTCCTGCTCCTCTTAGCATGATAAAGAAGATTCAAAGAGAGTGAGATGCCAGCTCCTTTCCTTCAGTCAGTAGCTTCAATCATTTCTGGTATATGAATAACATGATGTTTTTCAATGGCAAAAATCAATGAATTTTGTAAATGCACAAACAGTAATTTCTCCGCATTGCAAGGCGCAATTCTGAAATTTTTTGCTTTTTCCTGCTCCTCTTAGCATGATAAAGAAGATTCAAAGAGAGTGAGATGCCAGCTCCTTTCATTCAGTCAGTAGCTTCAATCATTTCTGGACATTTTTCAATGGCAAAAATCAATGAATATTGTAAATGCACAAACAGTAATTTCTCCGCATTGCAAGGTGCAATTCTGAAATTTTTTGCTTTTTCCTGCTCCTCTTAGCATGATAAAGAAGATTCAAAGAGAGTGAGATGCCAGCTCCTTTCATTCAGTCAGTAGCTACAATCATTTCTGGACGTTTTTCAATGGCAAAAATCAATGAATATTGTAAATGCACAAACTGTAATTTCTCCGCATTGCAAGGTGCAATTCTGAAATTTTTTGCTTTTTCCTGCTCCTCTTAGCATGATAAAGAAGATTCAAAGAGAGTGAGGTGCCAGCTCCTTTCATTCAGTCAGGAGCTTCAAACATTTCTGGTATATGAATAACATGTTTTTCAATGGCAAAAATCAATGAATATTGTAAATGCACAAACAGTAATTTCTCCGCATTGCAAGGTGCAATTCTGAAATTTTTTGCTTTTTCCTGCTCCTCTTAGCATGATAAAGAAGATTCAAAGAGAGTGAGATGCCAGCTCCTTTCATTCAGTCAGTAGCTTCAATCATTTCTGGACGTTTTTCAATGGCAAAAATCAATGAATATTGTAAATGCACAAACTGTAATTTCTCCGCATTGCAAGGTGCAATTCTGAAATTTTTTGCTTTTTCCTGCTCCTCTTAGCATGATAAAGAAGATTCAAAGAGAGTGAGATGCCAGCTCCTTTCATTCAGTCAGTAGCTTCAATCATTTCTGGACGTTTTTCAATGGCAAAAATCAACGAATATTGTAAATGCACAAACAGTAATTTCTCCGCATTGCAAGGTGCAATTCTGAAATTTTTTGCTTTTTCCTGCTCCTCTTAGCATGATAAAGAAGATTCAAAGAGAGTGAGGTGCCAGCTCCTTTCATTCAGTCAGGAGCTTCAAACATTTCTGGTATATGAATAACATGTTTTTCAATGGCAAAAATCAATGAATATTGTAAATGCACAAACAGTAATTTCTCCGCATTGCAAGGTGCAATTCTGAAATTTTTTGCTTTTTCCTGCTCCTCTTAGCATGATAAAGAAGATTCAAAGAGAGTGAGATGCCAGCTCCTTTCATTCAGTCAGTAGCTTCAATCATTTCTGGACGTTTTTCAATGGCAAAAATCAATGAATATTGTAAATGCACAAACTGTAATTTCTCCGCATTGCAAGGTGCAATTCTGAAATTTTTTGCTTTTTCCTGCTCCTCTTAGCATGATAAAGAAGATTCAAAGAGAGTGAGATGCCAGCTCCTTTCATTCAGTCAGTAGCTTCAATCATTTCTGGACGTTTTTCAATGGCAAAAATCAACGAATATTGTAAATGCACAAACAGTAATTTCTCCGCATTGCAAGGTGCAATTCTGAAATTTTTTGCTTTTTCCTGCTCCTCTTAGCATGATAAAGAAGATTCAAAGAGAGTGAGATGCCAGCTCCTTTCATTCAGTCCGTAGCTTCAATCATTTCTGGACGTTTTTCAATGGCAAAAATCAATGAATATTGTAAATGCACAAACTGTAATTTCTCCGCATTGCAAGGTGCAATTCTGAAATTTTTTGCTTTTTCCTGCTCCTCTTAGCATTATAAAGAAGATTCAAAGAGAGTGAGATGCCAGCTCCTTTCATTCAGTCAGTAGCTTCAATCATTTCTGGACGTTTTTCAATGGCAAAAATCAATGAATATTGTAAATGCACAAACAGTAAATTCTCCGCATTGCAAGGTGCAATTCTGAAATTTTCTGCTTTTTCCTGCTCCTCTTAGCATGATAAAGAAGATTCAAAGAGAGTGAGATGCCAGCTCCTTTCCTTCAGTCAGTAGCTTCAATCATTTCTGGTATATGAATAACATGATGTTTTTCAATGGCAAAAATCAATGAATTTTGTAAATGCACAAACAGTAATTTCTCCGCATTGCAAGGCGCAATTCTGAAATTTTTTGCTTTTTCCTGCTCCTCTTAGCATGATAAAGAAGATTCAAAGAGAGTGAGATGCCAGCTCCTTTCATTCAGTCAGTAGCTTCAATCATTTCTGGACATTTTTCAATGGCAAAAATCAATGAATATTGTAAATGCACAAACAGTAATTTCTCCGCATTGCAAGGTGCAATTCTGAAATTTTTTGCTTTTTCCTGCTCCTCTTAGCATGATAAAGAAGATTCAAAGAGAGTGAGATGCCAGCTCCTTTCATTCAGTCAGTAGCTTCAATCATTTCTGGACGTTTTTCAATGGCAAAAATCAATGAATATTGTAAATGCACAAACAGTAATTTCTCCGCATTGCAAGGTGCAATTCTGAAATTTTTTGCTTTTTCCTGCTCCTCTTAGCATGATAAAGAAGATTCAAAGAGAGTGAGGTGCCAGCTCCTTTCATTCAGTCAGGAGCTTCAAACATTTCTGGTATATGAATAACATGTTTTTCAATGGCAAAAATCAATGAATATTGTAAATGCACAAACAGTAAATTCTCCGCATTGCAAGGTGCAATTCTGAAATTTTTTGCTTTTTCCTGCTCCTCTTAGCATGATAAAGAAGATTCAAAGAGAGTGAGATGCCAGCTCCTTTCATTCAGTCAGTAGCTTCAATCATTTCTGGACGTTTTTCAATGGCAAAAATCAATGAATATTGTAAATGCACAAACTGTAATTTCTCCGCATTGCAAGGTGCAATTCTGAAATTTTTTGCTTTTTCCTGCTCCTCTTAGCATGATAAAGAAGATTCAAAGAGAGTGAGATGCCAGCTCCTTTCATTCAGTCAGTAGCTTCAATCATTTCTGGACGTTTTTCAATGGCAAAAATCAACGAATATTGTAAATGCACAAACAGTAATTTCTCCGCATTGCAAGGTGCAATTCTGAAATTTTTTGCTTTTTCCTGCTCCTCTTAGCATGATAAAGAAGATTCAAAGAGAGTGAGATGCCAACTCCTTTCATTCAGTCAGTAGCTTCAATCATTTCTGGACGTTTTTCAATGGCAAAAATCAATGAATATTGTAAATGCACAAACTGTAATTTCTCCGCATTGCAAGCTGCAATTCTGAAATTTTTTGCTTTTTCCTGCTACACTTAGCATGATAAAGAAGATTCAAAGAGAGTGAGATGCCAGCTCCTTTCATTCAGTCAGTAGCTTCAATCATTTCTGGACGTTTTTCAATGGCAAAAATCAATGAATATTGTAAATGCACAAACAGTAATTTATCCGCATTGCAAGTTGCAATTCTGAAATTTTTTGCTTTTTCCTGCTCCTCTTAGCATGATAAAGAAGATTCAAAGAGAGTGAGATGCCAGCTCCTTTCATTCAGTCAGTACCTTCAATCATTTCTGTACGTTTTTCAATGGCAAAAATCAATGAATATTGTAAATGCACAAACAGTAATTTCTCCGCATTGCAAGGTGCAATTCTGAAATTTTTTGCTTTTTCCTGCTCCTCTTAGCATGATAAAGAAGATTCAAAGAGAGTGAGATGCCAGCTCCTTTCATTCAGTCAGTAGCTTCAAACATTTCTGGTATATGAATAACATGATGTTTTTCAATGGCAAAAATCAATGAATATTGTAAATGCACAAACAGTAATTTCTCCGCATTGCAAGGTGCAAGTCTGAAATTTTTTGCTTTTTTCTGCTCCTCTTAGCATGATAAAGAAGATTCAAAGAGAGTGAGATGCCAGCTCCTTTCATTCAGTCAGTAGCTTCAAACATTTCTGGTATATGAATAACATGATGTTTTTCAATGGCAAAAATCAATGAATATTGTAAATGCACAAACAGTAATTTCTCCGCATTGCAAGGTGCAAGTCTGAAATTTTTTGCTTTTTCCTGCTCCTCTTAGCATGATAAAGAAGATTCAAAGAGAGTGAGATGCCAGCTACTTTCATTCAGTCAGTAGCTTCAATCATTTCTGGACGTTTTTCAATGGTAAAAATCAATGAATATTGTAAATGCACAAACAGTAATTTCTCCACATTGCAAGGTGCAATTCTGAAATTTTTTGCTTTTTCATGCTCCTCTTAGCATGATAAAGAAGATTCAAAGAGATTGAGATGCCAGCTCCTTTCATTCAGTCAGTAGCTTCAAACATTTCTGGTATATGAATAACATTATGTTTTTCAATGGCAAAAATCAATGAATATTGTAAATGCACAAACAGTAATTTCTCCGCATTGCAAGGTGCAATTCTGAAATTTTTTGCTTTTTCCTGCTCCTCTTAGCATGATAAAGAAGATTCAAAGAGAGTGAGATGCCAGCTCCTTTCATTCAGTCAGTAGCTTCAAACATTTCTGGTATATGAATAACATGATGTTTTTCAATGGCAAAAATCAATGAATATTGTAAATGCACAAACAGTAATTTCTCCGCATTGCAAGGTGCAATTCTGAAATTTTTTGCTTTTTCCTGCTCCTCTTAGCATGATAAAGAAGATTCAAAGAGAGTGAGATGCCAGCTCCTTTCATTCAGTCAGTAGCTTCAATCATTTCTGGATGTTTTTCAATGGCAAAAATCAATGAATATTGTAAATGCACAAACAGTAATTTCTCCGCATTGCAAGGTGCAATTCTGAAATTTTTTGCTTTTTCCTGCTCCTCTTAGCATGATAAAGAAGATTCAAAGAGAGTGAGATGCCAGCTCCTTTCATTCAGTCAGTAGCTTCAATCATTTCTGGACGTTTTTCAATGGCAAAAATCAATGAATATTGTAAATGCACAAACAGTAATTTCTCCGCATTGCAAGGTGCAATTCTGAAATTTTTTGCTTTTTCCTGCTCCTCTTAGCATGATAAAGAAGATTCAAAGAGAGTGAGATGCCAGCTCCTTTCATTCAGTCAGTACCTTCAATCATTTCTGGACGTTTTTCAATGGCAAAAATCAATGAATATTGTAAATGCACAAACAGTAATTTCTCCGCATTGCAAGGTGCAAGTCTGAAATTTTTTGCTTTTTCCTGCTCCTCTTAGCATGATAAAGAAGATTCAAAGAGAGTGAGATGCCAGCTACTTTCATTCAGTCAGTAGCTTCAATCATTTCTGGACGTTTTTCAATGGTAAAAATCAATGAATATTGTAAATGCACAAACAGTAATTTCTCCACATTGCAAGGTGCAATTCTGAAATTTTTTGCTTTTTCCTGCTCCTCTTAGCATGATAAAGAAGATTCAAAGAGAGTGAGATGCCAGCTCCTTTCATTCAGTCAGTAGCTTCAAACATTTCTGGTATATGAATAACATGATGTTTTTCAATGGCAAAAATCAATGAATATTGTAAATGCACAAACAGTAATTTCTCCGCATTGCAAGGTGCAATTCTGAAATTTTTTGCTTTTTCCTGCTCCTCTTAGCATGATAAAGAAGATTCAAAGAGAGTGAGATGCCAGCTCCTTTCATTCAGTCAGTAGCTTCAATCATTTCTGGATGTTTTTCAATGGCAAAAATCAATGAATATTGTAAATGCACAAACAGTAATTTCTCCGCATTGCAAGGTGCAATTCTGAAATTTTTTGCTTTTTCCTGCTCCTCTTAGCATGATAAAGAAGATTCAAAGAGAGTGAGATGCCAGCTCCTTTCATTCAGTCAGTAGCTTCAATCATTTCTGGACGTTTTTCAATGGCAAAAATCAATGAATATTGTAAATGCACAAACAGTAATTTCTCCGCATTGCAAGGTGCAATTCTGAAATTTTTTGCTTTTTCCTGCTCCTCTTAGCATGATAAAGAAGATTCAAAGAGAGTGAGATGCCAGCTCCTTTCATTCAGTCAGTACCTTCAATCATTTCTGGACGTTTTTCAATGGCAAAAATCAATGAATATTGTAAATGCACAAACAGTAATTTCTCCGCATTGCAAGGTGCAATTCTGAAATTTTTTGCTTTTTCCCGCTCCTCTTAGCATGATAAAGAAGATTCAAAGAGATTGAGGTGCCAGCTCCTTTCATTCAGTCAGTAGCTTCAAACATTTCTGGTATATGAATAACATGTTTTTCAATGGCAAAAATCAATGAATATTGTAAATGCACAAACAGTAATTTCTCCGCATTGCAAGGTGCAATTCTGAAATTTTTTGCTTTTTCCTGCTCCTCTTAGCATGATTCAAAGAGAGTGAGATGCCAGCTCCTTTCATTCAGTCAGTAGCTTCAATCATTTCTGGACGTTTTTCAATGGCAAAAATCAATGAATATTGTAAATGCACAAACAGTAATTTCTCCGCATTGCAAGGTGCAATTCTGAAATTTTTTGCTTTTTCCTGCTCCTCTTAGCATGATAAAGAAGATTCAAAGAGAGTGAGATGTCAGCTCCTTTCATTCAGTCAGTAGCTTCAAACATTTCTGGTATATGAATAACATGATGTTTTTCAATGGCAAAAATCAATGAATATTGTAAATGCACAAACAGTAATTTCTCCGCATTGCAAGGTGCAATTCTGAAATTTTTTGCTTTTTCCTGCTCCTCTTAGCATGATAAAGAAGATTCAAAGAGAGTGAGATGCCAGCTCCTTTCATTCAGTCAGTAGCTTCAAACATTTCTGGTATATGAATAACATGATGTTTTTCAATGGCAAAAATCAATGAATATTGTAAATGCACAAACAGTAATTTCTCCGCATTGCAAGGTGCAAGTCTGAAATTTTTTGCTTTTTCCTGCTCCTCTTAGCATGATAAAGAAGATTCAAAGAGAGTGAGATGCCAGCTACTTTCATTCAGTCAGTAGCTTCACTCATTTCTGGACGTTTTTCAATGGTAAAAATCAATGAATATTGTAAATGCACAAACAGTAATTTCTCCGCATTGCAAGGTGCAATTCTGAAATTTTTTGCTTTTTCCTGCTCCTCTTAGCATGATAAAGAAGATTCAAAGAGAGTGAGATGCCAGCTCCTTTCATTCAGTCAGTAGCTTCAATCATTTCTGGACGTTTTTCAATGGCAAAAATCAATGAATATTGTAAATGCACAAACAGTAATTTCTCCGCATTGCAAGCTGCAATTCTGAAATTTTTTGCTTTTTCCTGCTCCTCTTAGCATGATAAAGAAGATTCAAAGAGAGTGAGATGCCAGCTCCTTTCATTCAGTCAGTAGCTTCAAACATTTCTGGTATATGAATAACATGATGTTTTTCAATGGCAAAAATCAATGAATATTGTAAATGCACAAACAGTAATTTCTCCGCATTGCAAGGTGCAAGTCTGAAATTTTTTGCTTTTTCCTGCTCCTCTTAGCATGATAAAGAAGATTCAAAGAGAGTGAGATGCCAGCTACTTTCATTCAGTCAGTAGCTTCAATCATTTCTGGACGTTTTTCAATGGTAAAAATCAATGAATATTGTAAATGCACAAACAGTAATTTCTCCACATTGCAAGGTGCAATTATAAAATTTTTTGCTTTTTCCTGCTCCTCTTAGCATGATAAAGAAGATTCAAAGAGAGTGAGATGCCAGCTCCTTTCATTCAGTCAGTAGCTTCAAACATTTCTGGTATATGAATAACATGATGTTTTTCAATGGCAAAAATCAATGAATATTGTAAATGCACAAACAGTAATTTCTCCGCATTGCAAGGTGCAATTCTGAAATTTTTTGCTTTTTCCTGCTCCTCTTAGCATGATTCAAAGAGAGTGAGATGCCAGCTCCTTTCATTCAGTCAGTAGCTTCAATCATTTCTGGACGTTTTTCAATGGCAAAAATCAATGAATATTGTAAATGCACAAACAGTAATTTCTCCGCATTGCAAGGTGCAATTCTGAAATTTTTTGCTTTTTCCTGCTCCTCTTAGCATGATAAAGAAGATTCAAAGAGAGTGAGATGTCAGCTCCTTTCATTCAGTCAGTAGCTTCAAACATTTCTGGTATATGAATAACATGATGTTTTTCAATGGCAAAAATCAATGAATATTGTAAATGCACAAACAGTAATTTCTCCGCATTGCAAGGTGCAATTCTGAAATTTTTTGCTTTTTCCTGCTCCTCTTAGCATGATAAAGAAGATTCAAAGAGAGTGAGATGCCAGCTCCTTTCATTCAGTCAGTAGCTTCAAACATTTCTGGTATATGAATAACATGATGTTTTTCAATGGCAAAAATCAATGAATATTGTAAATGCACAAACAGTAATTTCTCCGCATTGCAAGGTGCAAGTCTGAAATTTTTTGCTTTTTCCTGCTCCTCTTAGCATGATAAAGAAGATTCAAAGAGAGTGAGATGTCAGCTACTTTCATTCAGTCAGTAGCTTCAATCATTTCTGGACGTTTTTCAATGGTAAAAATCAATGAATATTGTAAATGCACAAACAGTAATTTCTCCACATTGCAAGGTGCAATTCTGAAGTTTTTTGCTTTTTCCTGCTCCTCTTAGCATGATAAAGAAGATTCAAAGAGATTGAGATGCCAGCTCCTTTCATTCAGTCATTAGCTTCAAACATTTCTGGTATATGAATAACATGATGTTTTTCAATGGAAAAAATCAATGAATATTGTAAATGCACAAACAGTAATTTCTCCGCATTGCAAGGTGCAATTCTGAAATTTTTTGCTTTTTCCTGCTCCTCTTAGCATGATAAAGAAGATTCAAAGAGAGTGAGATGCCAGCTCCTTTCATTCAGTCAGTAGCTTCAAACATTTCTGGTATATCAAAAACATGATGTTTTTCAATGGCAAAAATCAATGAATATTGTAAATGCACAAACAGTAATTTCTCCGCATTGCAAGGTGCAAGTCTGAAATTTTTTGCTTTTTCCTGCTCCTCTTAGCATGATAAAGAAGATTCAAAGAGAGTGAGATGCCAGCTACTTTCATTCAGTCAGTAGCTTCAATCATTTCTGGACGTTTTTCAATGGTAAAAATCAATGAATATTGTAAATGCACAAACAGTAATTTCTCCACATTGCAAGGTGCAATTCTGAAATTTTTTGCTTTTTCCTGCTCCTCTTAGCATGATAAAGAAGATTCAAAGAGAGTGAGATGCCAGCTCCTTTCATTCAGTCAGTAGCTTCAAACATTTCTGGTATATGAATAACATGATGTTTTTCAATGGCAAAAATCAATGAATATTGTAAATGCACAAACAGTAATTTCTCCGCATTGCAAGGTGCAATTCTGAAATTTTTTGCTTTTTCCTGCTCCTCTTAGCATGATAAAGATTCAAAGAGAGTGAGATGCCAGCTCCTTTCATTCAGTCAGTAGCTTCAATCATTTCTGGACGTTTCTCAATGGCAAAAATCAATGAATATTGTAAATGCACAAACTGTAATTTCTCCGCATTGCAAGGTGCAATTCTGAAATTTTTTGCTTTTTCCTGCTCCTCTTAGCATGATAAAGAAGATTCAAAGAGAGTGAGATGCCAGCTCCTTTCATTCAGTCAGTAGCTTCAATCATTTCTGGACGTTTTTCAATGGCAAAAATCAATGAATTTTGTAAATGCACAAACAGTAATTTCTCCGCATTGCAAGGTGCAATTCTGAAATTTTTTGCTTTTTCCTGCTCCTCTTAGCATGATAAAGAAGATTCAAAGAGAGTGAGATGCCAGCTCCTTTCATTCAGTCAGTACCTTCAATCATTTCTGGACGTTTTTCAATGGCAAAAATCAATGAATATTGTAAATGCACAAACAGTAATTTCTCCGCATTGCAAGGTGCAATTCTGAAATTTTTTGCTTTTTCCCGCTCCTCTTAGCATGATAAAGAAGATTCAAAGAGAGTGAGGTGCCAGCTCCTTTCATTCAGTCAGTAGCTTCAAAGATTTCTGGTATATGAATAACATGTTTTTCAATGGCAAAAATCAATGAATATTGTAAATGCACAAACAGTAATTTCTCCGCATTGCAAGGTGCAATTCTGAAATTTTTTGCTTTTTCCTGCTCCTCTTAGCATGATAAAGAAGATTCAAAGAGAGTGAGATGCCAGCTCCTTTCATTCAGTCAGTAGCTTCAATCATTTCTGGACGTTTTTCAATGGCAAAAATCAATGAATATTGTAAATGCACAAACAGTAATTTCTCCGCATTGCAAGGTGCAATTCTGAAATTTTTTGCTTTTTCCTGCTCCTCTTAGCATGATAAAGAAGATTCAAAGAGAGTGAGATGCCAGCTCCTTTCATTCAGTCAGTAGCTTCAATCATTTCTGGACGTTTTTCAATGGCAAAAATCAATGAATATTGTAAATGCACAAACAGTAATTTCTCCGCATTGCAAGGTGCAATTCTGAAATTTTTTGCTTTTTCCTGCTCCTCTTAGCATGATAAAGAAGATTCAAAGAGAGTGAGATGCCAGCTCCTTTCATTCAGTCAGTAGCTTCAAACATTTCTGGTATATGAATAACATGATGTTTTTCAATGGCAAAAATCAATGAATATTGTAAATGCACAAACAGTAATTTCTCCGCATTGCAAGGTGCAAGTCTGAAATTTTTTGCTTTTTCCTGCTCGTCTTAGCATGATAAAGAAGATTCAAAGAGAGTGAGATGCCAGCTACTTTCATTCAGTCAGTAGCTTCAATCATTTCTGGACGTTTTTCAATGGTAAAAATCAATGAATATTGTAAATGCACAAACAGTAATTTCTCCACATTGCAAGGTGCAATTCTGAAATTTTTTGCTTTTTCCTGCTCCTCTTAGCATGATAAAGAAGATTCAAAGAGAGTGAGGTGCCAACTCCTTTCATTCAGTCAGTAGCTTCAAACATTTCTGGTATATGAATAACATGTTTTTCAATGGCAAAAATCAATGAATATTGTAAATGCACAAACAGTAATTTCTCCGCATTGCAAGGTGCAATTCTGAAATTTTTTGCTTTTTCCTGCTCCTCTTAGCATGATAAAGAAGATTCAAAGAGAGTGAGATGCCAGCTCTTCATTCAGTCAGTAGCTTCAATGATTTCTGGACGTTTTTCAATGGCAAAAATCAATGAATATTGTAAATGCACAAACAGTAATTTCTCCGCATTGCAAGGTGCAATTCTGAAATTTTTTGCTTTTTCCTGCTCCTCTTAGCATGATAAAGAAGATTCAAAGAGAGTGAGATGCCAGCTCCTTTCATTCAGTCAGTAGCTTCAATCATTTCTGGACGTTTTTCAATGGCAAAAATCAATGAATATTGTAAATGCACAAACAGTAATTTCTCCGCATTGCAAGGTGCAATTCTGAAATTTTTTGCTTTTTCCTGCTCCTCTTAGCATGATAAAGAAGATTCAAAGAGAGTGAGATGCCAGCTCCTTTCATTCAGTCAGTAGCTTCAAACATTTCTGGTATATGAATAACATGATGTTTTTCAATGGCAAAAATCAATGAATATTGTAAATGCACAAACAGTAATTTCTCCGCATTGCAAGGTGCAAGTCTGAAATTTTTTGCTTTTTCCTGCTCGTCTTAGCATGATAAAGAAGATTCAAAGAGAGTGAGATGCCAGCTACTTTCATTCAGTCAGTAGCTTCAATCATTTCTGGACGTTTTTCAATGGTAAAAATCAATGAATATTGTAAATGCACAAACAGTAATTTCTCCACATTGCAAGGTGCAATTCTGAAATTTTTTGCTTTTCCCTGCTCCTCTTAGCATGATAAAGAAGATTCAAAGAGAGTGAGATGCCAGCTCCTTTCATTCAGTCAGTAGCTTCAAACATTTCTGGTATATGAATAACATGATGTTTTTCAATGGCAAAAATCAATGAATATTGTAAATGCACAAACAGTAATTTCTCCGCATTGCAAGGTGCAATTCTGAAATTTTTTGCTTTTTCCCGCTCCTCTTAGCATGATAAAGAAGATTCAAAGAGAGTGAGGTGCCAGCTCCTTTCATTCAGTCAGTAGCTTCAAAGATTTCTGGTATATGAATAACATGTTTTTCAATGGCAAAAATCAATGAATATTGTAAATGCACAAACAGTAATTTCTCCGCATTGCAAGGTGCAATTCTGAAATTTTTTGCTTTTTCCTGCTCCTCTTAGCATGATAAAGAAGATTCAAAGAGAGTGAGATGCCAGCTCCTTTCATTCAGTCAGTAGCTTCAATCATTTCTGGACGTTTTTCAATGGCAAAAATCAATGAATATTGTAAATGCACAAACAGTAATTTCTCCGCATTGCAAGGTGCAATTCTGAAATTTTTTGCTTTTTCCTGCTCCTCTTAGCATGATAAAGAAGATTCAAAGAGAGTGAGATGCCAGCTCCTTTCATTCAGTCAGTAGCTTCAATCATTTCTGGACGTTTTTCAATGGCAAAAATCAATGAATATTGTAAATGCACAAACAGTAATTTCTCCGCATTGCAAGGTGCAATTCTGAAATTTTTTGCTTTTTCCTGCTCCTCTTAGCATGATAAAGAAGATTCAAAGAGAGTGAGATGCCAGCTCCTTTCATTCAGTCAGTAGCTTCAAACATTTCTGGTATATGAATAACATGATGTTTTTCAATGGCAAAAATCAATGAATATTGTAAATGCACAAACAGTAATTTCTCCGCATTGCAAGGTGCAAGTCTGAAATTTTTTGCTTTTTCCTGCTCGTCTTAGCATGATAAAGAAGATTCAAAGAGAGTGAGATGCCAGCTACTTTCATTCAGTCAGTAGCTTCAATCATTTCTGGACGTTTTTCAATGGTAAAAATCAATGAATATTGTAAATGCACAAACAGTAATTTCTCCACATTGCAAGGTGCAATTCTGAAATTTTTTGCTTTTTCCTGCTCCTCTTAGCATGATAAAGAAGATTCAAAGAGAGTGAGGTGCCAACTCCTTTCATTCAGTCAGTAGCTTCAAACATTTCTGGTATATGAATAACATGTTTTTCAATGGCAAAAATCAATGAATATTGTAAATGCACAAACAGTAATTTCTCCGCATTGCAAGGTGCAATTCTGAAATTTTTTGCTTTTTCCTGCTCCTCTTAGCATGATAAAGAAGATTCAAAGAGAGTGAGATGCCAGCTCTTCATTCAGTCAGTAGCTTCAATGATTTCTGGACGTTTTTCAATGGCAAAAATCAATGAATATTGTAAATGCACAAACAGTAATTTCTCCGCATTGCAAGGTGCAATTCTGAAATTTTTTGCTTTTTCCTGCTCCTCTTAGCATGATAAAGAAGATTCAAAGAGAGTGAGATGCCAGCTCCTTTCATTCAGTCAGTAGCTTCAATCATTTCTGGACGTTTTTCAATGGCAAAAATCAATGAATATTGTAAATGCACAAACAGTAATTTCTCCGCATTGCAAGGTGCAATTCTGAAATTTTTTGCTTTTTCCTGCTCCTCTTAGCATGATAAAGAAGATTCAAAGAGAGTGAGATGCCAGCTCCTTTCATTCAGTCAGTAGCTTCAAACATTTCTGGTATATGAATAACATGATGTTTTTCAATGGCAAAAATCAATGAATATTGTAAATGCACAAACAGTAATTTCTCCGCATTGCAAGGTGCAAGTCTGAAATTTTTTGCTTTTTCCTGCTCGTCTTAGCATGATAAAGAAGATTCAAAGAGAGTGAGATGCCAGCTACTTTCATTCAGTCAGTAGCTTCAATCATTTCTGGACGTTTTTCAATGGTAAAAATCAATGAATATTGTAAATGCACAAACAGTAATTTCTCCACATTGCAAGGTGCAATTCTGAAATTTTTTGCTTTTCCCTGCTCCTCTTAGCATGATAAAGAAGATTCAAAGAGAGTGAGATGCCAGCTCCTTTCATTCAGTCAGTAGCTTCAAACATTTCTGGTATATGAATAACATGATGTTTTTCAATGGCAAAAATCAATGAATATTGTAAATGCACAAACAGTAATTTCTCCGCATTGCAAGGTGCAATTCTGAAATTTTTTGCTTTTTCCTGCTCCTCTTAGCATGATAAAGAAGATTCAAAGAGAGTGAGATGCCAGCTCCTTTCATTCAGTCAGTAGCTTCAAACATTTCTGGTATATGAATAACATGATGTTTTTCAATGGCAAAAATCAATGAATATTGTAAATGCACAAACAGTAATTTCTCCGCATTGCAAGGTGCAATTCTGAAATTTTTTGCTTTTTCCTGCTCCTCTTAGCATGATAAAGAAGATTCAAAGAGAGTGAGATGCCAGCTCCTTTCATTCAGTCAGTAGCTTCAATCAATTCTGGACGTTTTTCAATGGCAAAAATCAATGAATATTGTAAATGCACAAACAGTAATTTCTCCGCATTGCAAGGTGCAATTCTGAAATTTTTTGCTTTTTCCTGCTCCTCTTAGCATGATAAAGAAGATTCAAAGAGCGTGAGATGTCAGCTCCTTTCATTCAGTCAGTAGCTTCAAACATTTCTGGTATATGAATAACATGATGTTTTTCAATGGCAAAAATCAATGAATATTGTAAATGCACAAACAGTAATTTCTCCGCATTGCAAGGTGCAATTCTGAAATTTTTTGCTTTTTCCTGCTCCTCTTAGCATGATAAAGAAGATTCAAAGAGAGTGAGATGCCAGCTCCTTTCATTCAGTCAGTAGCTTCAATCATTTCTGGACGTTTTTCAATGGCAAAAATCAATGAATATTGTAAATGCACAAACAGTAATTTCTCTGCATTGCAAGGTGCAATTCTGAAATTTTTTGCTTTTTCCTGCTCCTCTTAGCATGATAAAGAAGATTCAAAGAGAGTGAGATGCCAGCTCCTTTCGTTCAGTCAGTAGCTTCAATCATTTCTGGACGTTTTTCAATGGCAAAAATCATTGAATATTATAAATGCACAAACAGTAATTTCTCCGCATTGCAAGGTGCAATTCTGAAATTTTTTACTTTTTCCTGCTCCTCTTAGCATGATAAAGAAGATTCAAAGAGAGTGAGATGCCAGCTCCTTTCATTCAGTCAGTAGCTTCAATCATTTCTGGACGTTTTTCAATGGCAAAAATCAATGAATATTGTAAATGCACAAACAGTAATTTCTCTGCATTGCAAGGTGCAATTCTGAAATTTTTTGCTTTTTCCTGCTCCTCTTAGCATGATAAAGAAGATTCAAAGAGAGTGAGATGCCAGCTCCTTTCGTTCAGTCAGTAGCTTCAATCATTTCTGGACGTTTTTCAATGGCAAAAATCATTGAATATTATAAATGCACAAACAGTAATTTCTCCGCATTGCAAGGTGCAATTCTGAAATTTTTTACTTTTTCCTGCTCCTCTTAGCATGATAAAGAAGATTCAAAGAGAGTGAGATGCCAGCTCCTTTCATTCAGTCAGTAGCTTCAATCATTTCTGGTATATGAATAACATGATGTTTTTCAATGGCAAAAATCAATGAATATTGTAAATGCACAAACAGTAATTTCTCCGCATTGCAAGGTGCAATTCTGAAATTTTTTGCTTTTTCCTGCTCCTCTTAGCATGATAAACAAGATTCAAAGAGAGTGAGATGCCAGCTCCTTTCATTCAGTCAGTAGCTTCAATCATTTCTGGACGTTTTTCAATGGCAAAAATCAATGAATATTGTAAATGCACAAACAGTAATTTCTCCGCATTGCAAGGTGCAATTCTGAAATTTTTTGCTTTTTCCTGCTCCTCTTAGCATGATAAAGAAGATTCAAAGAGAGTGAGATGCCAGCTCCTTTCATTCAGTCAGTAGCTTCAAACATTTCTGGTATATGAATAACATGATGTTTTTCAATGGCAAAAATCAATGAATATTGTAAATGCACAAACAGTAATTTCTCCGCATTGCAAGGTGCAAGTCTGAAATTTTTTGCTTTTTCCTGCTCGTCTTAGCATGATAAAGAAGATTCAAAGAGAGTGAGATGCCAGCTACTTTCATTCAGTCAGTAGCTTCAATCATTTCTGGACGTTTTTCAATGGTAAAAATCAATGAATATTGTAAATGCACAAACAGTAATTTCTCCACATTGCAAGGTGCAATTCTGAAATTTTTTGCTTTTCCCTGCTCCTCTTAGCATGATAAAGAAGATTCAAAGAGAGTGAGATGCCAGCTCCTTTCATTCAGTCAGTAGCTTCAAACATTTCTGGTATATGAATAACATGATGTTTTTCAATGGCAAAAATCAATGAATATTGTAAATGCACAAACAGTAATTTCTCCGCATTGCAAGGTGCAATTCTGAAATTTTTTGCTTTTTCCTGCTCCTCTTAGCATGATAAAGAAGATTCAAAGAGAGTGAGATGCCAGCTCCTTTCATTCAGTCAGTAGCTTCAAACATTTCTGGTATATGAATAACATGATGTTTTTCAATGGCAAAAATCAATGAATATTGTAAATGCACAAACAGTAATTTCTCCGCATTGCAAGGTGCAATTCTGAAATTTTTTGCTTTTTCCTGCTCCTCTTAGCATGATAAAGAAGATTCAAAGAGAGTGAGATGCCAGCTCCTTTCATTCAGTCAGTAGCTTCAATCAATTCTGGACGTTTTTCAATGGCAAAAATCAATGAATATTGTAAATGCACAAACAGTAATTTCTCCGCATTGCAAGGTGCAATTCTGAAATTTTTTGCTTTTTCCTGCTCCTCTTAGCATGATAAAGAAGATTCAAAGAGCGTGAGATGTCAGCTCCTTTCATTCAGTCAGTAGCTTCAAACATTTCTGGTATATGAATAACATGATGTTTTTCAATGGCAAAAATCAATGAATATTGTAAATGCACAAACAGTAATTTCTCCGCATTGCAAGGTGCAATTCTGAAATTTTTTGCTTTTTCCTGCTCCTCTTAGCATGATAAAGAAGATTCAAAGAGAGTAAGATGCCAGCTCCTTTCATTCAGTCAGTAGCTTCAATCATTTCTGGACGTTTTTCAATGGCAAAAATCAATGAATATTGTAAATGCACAAACAGTAATTTCTCCGCATTGCAAGGTGCAATTCTGAAATTTTTTGCTTTCTCCTGCTCCTCTTAGCATGATAAAGAAGATTCAAAGAGAGTGAGATGCCAGCTCCTTTCGTTCAGTCAGTAGCTTCAATCATTTCTGGACGTTTTTCAATGGCAAAAATCATTGAATATTATAAATGCACAAACAGTAATTTCTCCGCATTGCAAGGTGCAATTCTGAAATTTTTTACTTTTTCCTGCTCCTCTTAGCATGATAAAGAAGATTCAAAGAGAGTGAGATGCCAGCTCCTTTCATTCAGTCAGTAGCTTCAAACATTTCTGGTATATGAATAACATGATGTTTTTCAATGGCAAAAATCAATGAATATTGTAAATGCACAAACAGTAATTTCTCCGCATTGCAAGGTGCAATTCTGAAATTTTTTGCTTTTTCCTGCTCCTCTTAGCATGATAAAGAAGATTCAAAGAGAGTGAGATGCCAGCTCCTTTCATTCAGTCAGTAGCTTCAATCATTTCTGGACGTTTTTCAATGGCAAAAATCAATGAATATTGTAAATGCACAAACAGTAATTTCTCCGCATTGCAAGGTGCAATTCTGAAATTTTTTGCTTTTTCCTGCTCCTCTTAGCATGATAAAGAAGATTCAAAGAGAGTGAGATGCCAGCTCCTTTCATTCAGTCAGTAGCTTCAATCATTTCTGGACGTTTTTCAATGGCAAAAATCAATGAATGTTGTAAATGCACAAACAGTAATTTCTCCGCATTGCAAGGTGCAATTCTGAAATGTTTTGCTTTTTCCTGCTCCTCTTAGCATGATAAAGAAGATTCAAAGAGAGTGAGATGCCAGCTCCTTTCATTCAGTCAGTAGCTTCAATCATTTCTGGACGTTTTTCAATGGCAAAAATCAATGAATATTGTAAATGCACAAACAGTAATTTCTCCGCATTGCAAGGTGCAATTCTGAAATTTTTTGCTTTTTCCTGCTCCTCTTAGCATGATAAAGAAGATTCAAAGAGAGTGAGATGCCAGCTCCTTTCATTCAGTCAGTAGCTTCAATCATTTCTGGTATATGAATAACATGATGTTTTTCAATGGCAAAAATCAATGAATATTGTAAATGCACAAACAGTAATTTCTCCGTATTGCAAGGTGCAATTCTGAAATGTTTTGCTTTTTCCTGCTCCTCTTAGCATGATAAAGAAGATTCAAAGAGAGTGAGGTGCCAGCTCCTTTCATTCAGTCAGTAGCTTCAAACATTTCTGGTATATGAATAACATGTTTTTCAATGGCAAAAATCAATGAATATTGTAAATGCACAAACAGTAATTTCTCCGCATTGCAAGGTGCAATTCTGAAATTTTTTGCTTTTTCCTGCTCCTCTTAGCATGATAAAGAAGATTCAAAGAGAGTGAGATGCCAGCTCTTCATTCAGTCAGTAGCTTCAATAATTTCTGGACGTTTTTCAATGGCAAAAATCAATGAATATTGTAAATGCACAAACAGTAATTTCTCCGCATTGCAAGGTGCAATTCTGAAATTTTTTGCTTTTTCCTGCTCCTCTTAGCATGATAAAGAAGATTCAAAGAGAGTGAGATGCCAGCTCCTTTCATTCAGTCAGTAGCTTCAATCATTTCTGGACGTTTTTCAATGGCAAAAATCAATGAATATTGTAAATGCACAAACAGTAATTTCTCCGCATTGCAAGGTGCAATTCTGAAATTTTTTGCTTTTTCCTGCTCGTCTTAGCATGATAAAGAAGATTCAAAGAGAGTGAGATGCCAGCTCCTTTCATTCAGTCAGTAGCTTCAAACATTTCTGGTATATGAATAACATGATGTTTTTCAATGGCAAAAATCAATGAATATTGTAAATGCACAAACAGTAATTTCTCCGCATTGCAAGGTGCAAGTCTGAAATTTTTTGCTTTTTCCTGCTCGTCTTAGCATGATAAAGAAGATTCAAAGAGAGTGAGATGCCAGCTACTTTCATTCAGTCAGTAGCTTCAATCATTTCTGGACGTTTTTCAATGGTAAAAATCAATGAATATTGTAAATGCACAAACAGTAATTTCTCCACATTGCAAGGTGCAATTCTGAAATTTTTTGCTTTTCCCTGCTCCTCTTAGCATGATAAAGAAGATTCAAAGAGAGTGAGATGCCAGCTCCTTTCATTCAGTCAGTAGCTTCAAACATTTCTGGTATATGAATAACATGATGTTTTTCAATGGCAAAAATCAATGAATATTGTAAATGCACAAACAGTAATTTCTCCGCATTGCAAGGTGCAATTCTGAAATTTTTTGCTTTTTCCTGCTCCTCTTAGCATGATAAAGAAGATTCAAAGAGAGTGAGATGCCAGCTCCTTTCATTCAGTCAGTAGCTTCAAACATTTCTGGTATATGAATAACATGATGTTTTTCAATGGCAAAAATCAATGAATATTGTAAATGCACAAACAGTAATTTCTCCGCATTGCAAGGTGCAATTCTGAAATTTTTTGCTTTTTCCTGCTCCTCTTAGCATGATAAAGAAGATTCAAAGAGAGTGAGATGCCAGCTCCTTTCATTCAGTCAGTAGCTTCAATCAATTCTGGACGTTTTTCAATGGCAAAAATCAATGAATATTGTAAATGCACAAACAGTAATTTCTCCGCATTGCAAGGTGCAATTCTGAAATTTTTTGCTTTTTCCTGCTCCTCTTAGCATGATAAAGAAGATTCAAAGAGCGTGAGATGTCAGCTCCTTTCATTCAGTCAGTAGCTTCAAACATTTCTGGTATATGAATAACATGATGTTTTTCAATGGCAAAAATCAATGAATATTGTAAATGCACAAACAGTAATTTCTCCGCATTGCAAGGTGCAATTCTGAAATTTTTTGCTTTTTCCTGCTCCTCTTAGCATGATAAAGAAGATTCAAAGAGAGTGAGATGCCAGCTCCTTTCATTCAGTCAGTAGCTTCAATCATTTCTGGACGTTTTTCAATGGCAAAAATCAATGAATATTGTAAATGCACAAACAGTAATTTCTCCGCATTGCAAGGTGCAATTCTGAAATTTTTTGCTTTTTCCTGCTCCTCTTAGCATGATAAAGAAGATTCAAAGAGAGTGAGATGCCAGCTCCTTTCGTTCAGTCAGTAGCTTCAATCATTTCTGGACGTTTTTCAATGGCAAAAATCATTGAATATTATAAATGCACAAACAGTAATTTCTCCGCATTGCAAGGTGCAATTCTGAAATTTTTTACTTTTTCCTGCTCCTCTTAGCATGATAAAGAAGATTCAAAGAGAGTGAGATGCCAGCTCCTTTCATTCAGTCAGTAGCTTCAATCATTTCTGGTATATGAATAACATGATGTTTTTCAATGGCAAAAATCAATGAATATTGTAAATGCACAAACAGTAATTTCTCCGCATTGCAAGGTGCAATTCTGAAATTTTTTGCTTTTTCCTGCTCCTCTTAGCATGATAAAGAAGATTCAAAGAGCGTGAGATGTCAGCTCCTTTCATTCAGTCAGTAGCTTCAAACATTTCTGGTATATGAATAACATGATGTTTTTCAATGGCAAAAATCAATGAATATTGTAAATGCACAAACAGTAATTTCTCCGCATTGCAAGGTGCAATTCTGAAATTTTTTGCTTTTTCCTGCTCCTCTTAGCATGATAAAGAAGATTCAAAGAGAGTGAGATGCCAGCTCCTTTCATTCAGTCAGTAGCTTCAATCATTTCTGGACGTTTTTCAATGGCAAAAATCAATGAATATTGTAAATGCACAAACAGTAATTTCTCTGCATTGCAAGGTGCAATTCTGAAATTTTTTGCTTTTTCCTGCTCCTCTTAGCATGATAAAGAAGATTCAAAGAGAGTGAGATGCCAGCTCCTTTCGTTCAGTCAGTAGCTTCAATCATTTCTGGACGTTTTTCAATGGCAAAAATCATTGAATATTATAAATGCACAAACAGTAATTTCTCCGCATTGCAAGGTGCAATTCTGAAATTTTTTACTTTTTCCTGCTCCTCTTAGCATGATAAAGAAGATTCAAAGAGAGTGAGATGCCAGCTCCTTTCATTCAGTCAGTAGCTTCAATCATTTCTGGTATATGAATAACATGATGTTTTTCAATGGCAAAAATCAATGAATATTGTAAATGCACAAACAGTAATTTCTCCGCATTGCAAGGTGCAATTCTGAAATTTTTTGCTTTTTCCTGCTCCTCTTAGCATGATAAACAAGATTCAAAGAGAGTGAGATGCCAGCTCCTTTCATTCAGTCAGTAGCTTCAATCATTTCTGGACGTTTTTCAATGGCAAAAATCAATGAATATTGTAAATGCACAAACAGTAATTTCTCCGCATTGCAAGGTGCAATTCTGAAATTTTTTGCTTTTTCCTGCTCCTCTTAGCATGATAAAGAAGATTCAAAGAGAGTGAGATGCCAGCTCCTTTCATTCAGTCAGTAGCTTCAAACATTTCTGGTATATGAATAACATGATGTTTTTCAATGGCAAAAATCAATGAATATTGTAAATGCACAAACAGTAATTTCTCCGCATTGCAAGGTGCAAGTCTGAAATTTTTTGCTTTTTCCTGCTCGTCTTAGCATGATAAAGAAGATTCAAAGAGAGTGAGATGCCAGCTACTTTCATTCAGTCAGTAGCTTCAATCATCTCTGGACGTTTTTCAATGGTAAAAATCAATGAATATTGTAAATGCACAAACAGTAATTTCTCCACATTGCAAGGTGCAATTCTGAAATTTTTTGCTTTTCCCTGCTCCTCTTAGCATGATAAAGAAGATTCAAAGAGAGTGAGATGCCAGCTCCTTTCATTCAGTCAGTAGCTTCAAACATTTCTGGTATATGAATAACATGATGTTTTTCAATGGCAAAAATCAATGAATATTGTAAATGCACAAACAGTAATTTCTCCGCATTGCAAGGTGCAATTCTGAAATTTTTTGCTTTTTCCTGCTCCTCTTAGCATGATAAAGAAGATTCAAAGAGAGTGAGATGCCAGCTCCTTTCATTCAGTCAGTAGCTTCAAACATTTCTGGTATATGAATAACATGATGTTTTTCAATGGCAAAAATCAATGAATATTGTAAATGCACAAACAGTAATTTCTCCGCATTGCAAGGTGCAATTCTGAAATTTTTTGCTTTTTCCTGCTCCTCTTAGCATGATAAAGAAGATTCAAAGAGAGTGAGATGCCAGCTCCTTTCATTCAGTCAGTAGCTTCAATCAATTCTGGACGTTTTTCAATGGCAAAAATCAATGAATATTGTAAATGCACAAACAGTAATTTCTCCGCATTGCAAGGTGCAATTCTGAAATTTTTTGCTTTTTCCTGCTCCTCTTAGCATGATAAAGAAGATTCAAAGAGCGTGAGATGTCAGCTCCTTTCATTCAGTCAGTAGCTTCAAACATTTCTGGTATATGAATAACATGATGTTTTTCAATGGCAAAAATCAATGAATATTGTAAATGCACAAACAGTAATTTCTCCGCATTGCAAGGTGCAATTCTGAAATTTTTTGCTTTTTCCTGCTCCTCTTAGCATGATAAAGAAGATTCAAAGAGAGTAAGATGCCAGCTCCTTTCATTCAGTCAGTAGCTTCAATCATTTCTGGACGTTTTTCAATGGCAAAAATCAATGAATATTGTAAATGCACAAACAGTAATTTCTCCGCATTGCAAGGTGCAATTCTGAAATTTTTTGCTTTCTCCTGCTCCTCTTAGCATGATAAAGAAGATTCAAAGAGAGTGAGATGCCAGCTCCTTTCGTTCAGTCAGTAGCTTCAATCATTTCTGGACGTTTTTCAATGGCAAAAATCATTGAATATTATAAATGCACAAACAGTAATTTCTCCGCATTGCAAGGTGCAATTCTGAAATTTTTTACTTTTTCCTGCTCCTCTTAGCATGATAAAGAAGATTCAAAGAGAGTGAGATGCCAGCTCCTTTCATTCAGTCAGTAGCTTCAAACATTTCTGGTATATGAATAACATGATGTTTTTCAATGGCAAAAATCAATGAATATTGTAAATGCACAAACAGTAATTTCTCCGCATTGCAAGGTGCAATTCTGAAATTTTTTGCTTTTTCCTGCTCCTCTTAGCATGATAAAGAAGATTCAAAGAGAGTGAGATGCCAGCTCCTTTCATTCAGTCAGTAGCTTCAATCATTTCTGGACGTTTTTCAATGGCAAAAATCAATGAATATTGTAAATGCACAAACAGTAATTTCTCCGCATTGCAAGGTGCAATTCTGAAATTTTTTGCTTTTTCCTGCTCCTCTTAGCATGATAAAGAAGATTCAAAGAGAGTGAGATGCCAGCTCCTTTCATTCAGTCAGTAGCTTCAATCATTTCTGGACGTTTTTCAATGGCAAAAATCAATGAATGTTGTAAATGCACAAACAGTAATTTCTCCGCATTGCAAGGTGCAATTCTGAAATGTTTTGCTTTTTCCTGCTCCTCTTAGCATGATAAAGAAGATTCAAAGAGAGTGAGATGCCAGCTCCTTTCATTCAGTCAGTAGCTTCAATCATTTCTGGACGTTTTTCAATGGCAAAAATCAATGAATATTGTAAATGCACAAACAGTAATTTCTCCGCATTGCAAGGTGCAATTCTGAAATTTTTTGCTTTTTCCTGCTCCTCTTAGCATGATAAAGAAGATTCAAAGAGAGTGAGATGCCAGCTCCTTTCATTCAGTCAGTAGCTTCAATCATTTCTGGTATATGAATAACATGATGTTTTTCAATGGCAAAAATCAATGAATATTGTAAATGCACAAACAGTAATTTCTCCGCATTGCAAGGTGCAATTCTGAAATGTTTTGCTTTTTCCTGCTCCTCTTAGCATGATAAAGAAGATTCAAAGAGAGTGAGGTGCCAGCTCCTTTCATTCAGTCAGTAGCTTCAAACATTTCTGGTATATGAATAACATGTTTTTCAATGGCAAAAATCAATGAATATTGTAAATGCACAAACAGTAATTTCTCCGCATTGCAAGGTGCAATTCTGAAATTTTTTGCTTTTTCCTGCTCCTCTTAGCATGATAAAGAAGATTCAAAGAGAGTGAGATGCCAGCTCTTCATTCAGTCAGTAGCTTCAATAATTTCTGGACGTTTTTCAATGGCAAAAATCAATGAATATTGTAAATGCACAAACAGTAATTTCTCCGCATTGCAAGGTGCAATTCTGAAATTTTTTGCTTTTTCCTGCTCCTCTTAGCATGATAAAGAAGATTCAAAGAGAGTGAGATGCCAGCTCCTTTCATTCAGTCAGTAGCTTCAATCATTTCTGGACGTTTTTCAATGGCAAAAATCAATGAATATTGTAAATGCACAAACAGTAATTTCTCCGCATTGCAAGGTGCAATTCTGAAATTTTTTGCTTTTTCCTGCTCGTCTTAGCATGATAAAGAAGATTCAAAGAGAGTGAGATGCCAGCTTCTTTCATTCAGTCAGTAGCTTCAAACATTTCTGGTATATGAATAACATGATGTTTTTCAATGGCAAAAATCAATGAATATTGTAAATGCACAAACAGTAATTTCTCCGCATTGCAAGGTGCAAGTCTGAAATTTTTTGCTTTTTCCTGCTCGTCTTAGCATGATAAAGAAGATTCAAAGAGAGTGAGATGCCAGCTCCTTTCATTCAGTCAGTAGCTTCAATCATTTCTGGACGTTTTTCAATGGTAAAAATCAATGAATATTGTAAATGCACAAACAGTAATTTCTCCACATTGCAAGGTGCAATTCTGAAATTTTTTGCTTTTCCCTGCTCCTCTTAGCATGATAAAGAAGATTCAAAGAGAGTGAGATGCCAGCTCCTTTCATTCAGTCAGTAGCTTCAAACATTTCTGGTATATGAATAACATGATGTTTTTCAATGGCAAAAATCAATGAATATTGTAAATGCACAAACAGTAATTTCTCCGCATTGCAAGGTGCAATTCTGAAATTTTTTGCTTTTTCCTGCTCCTCTTAGCATGATAAAGAAGATTCAAAGAGAGTGAGATGCCAGCTCCTTTCATTCAGTCAGTAGCTTCAAACATTTCTGGTATATGAATAACATGATGTTTTTCAATGGCAAAAATCAATGAATATTGTAAATGCACAAACAGTAATTTCTCCGCATTGCAAGGTGCAATTCTGAAATTTTTTGCTTTTTCCTGCTCCTCTTAGCATGATAAAGAAGATTCAAAGAGAGTGAGATGCCAGCTCCTTTCATTCAGTCAGTAGCTTCAATCAATTCTGGACGTTTTTCAATGGCAAAAATCAATGAATATTGTAAATGCACAAACAGTAATTTCTCCGCATTGCAAGGTGCAATTCTGAAATTTTTTGCTTTTTCCTGCTCCTCTTAGCATGATAAAGAAGATTCAAAGAGCGTGAGATGTCAGCTCCTTTCATTCAGTCAGTAGCTTCAAACATTTCTGGTATATGAATAACATGATGTTTTTCAATGGCAAAAATCAATGAATATTGTAAATGCACAAACAGTAATTTCTCCGCATTGCAAGGTGCAATTCTGAAATTTTTTGCTTTTTCCTGCTCCTCTTAGCATGATAAAGAAGATTCAAAGAGAGTGAGATGCCAGCTCCTTTCGTTCAGTCAGTAGCTTCAATCATTTCTGGACGTTTTTCAATGGCAAAAATCATTGAATATTATAAATGCACAAACAGTAATTTCTCCGCATTGCAAGGTGCAATTCTGAAATTTTTTACTTTTTCCTGCTCCTCTTAGCATGATAAAGAAGATTCAAAGAGAGTGAGATGCCAGCTCCTTTCATTCAGTCAGTAGCTTCAATCATTTCTGGTATATGAATAACATGATGTTTTTCAATGGCAAAAATCAATGAATATTGTAAATGCACAAACAGTAATTTCTCCGCATTGCAAGGTGCAATTCTGAAATTTTTTGCTTTTTCCTGCTCCTCTTAGCATGATAAACAAGATTCAAAGAGAGTGAGGTGCCAGCTCCTTTCATTCAGTCAGTAGCTTCAATCATTTTTGGACGTTTTTCAATGGCAAAAATCAATGAATATTGTAAATGCACAAACAGTAATTTCTCCGCATTGCAAGGTGCAATTCTGAAATTTTTTGCTTTTTCCTGCTCCTCTTAGCATGATAAAGAAGATTCAAAGAGAGTGAGATGCCAGCTCCTTTCATTCAGTCAGTAGCTTCAAACATTTCTGGTATATGAATAACATGATGTTTTTCAATGGCAAAAATCAATGAATATTGTAAATGCACAAACAGTAATTTCTCCGCATTGCAAGGTGCAAGTCTGAAATTTTTTGCTTTTTCCTGCTCGTCTTAGCATGATAAAGAAGATTCAAAGAGAGTGAGATGCCAGCTACTTTCATTCAGTCAGTAGCTTCAATCATTTCTGGACGTTTTTCAATGGTAAAAATCAATGAATATTGTAAATGCACAAACAGTAATTTCTCCACATTGCAAGGTGCAATTCTGAAATTTTTTGCTTTTCCCTGCTCCTCTTAGCATGATAAAGAAGATTCAAAGAGAGTGAGATGCCAGCTCCTTTCATTCAGTCAGTAGCTTCAAACATTTCTGGTATATGAATAACATGATGTTTTTCAATGGCAAAAATCAATGAATATTGTAAATGCACAAACAGTAATTTCTCCGCATTGCAAGGTGCAATTCTGAAATTTTTTGCTTTTTCCTGCTCCTCTTAGCATGATACAGAAGATTCAAAGAGAGTGAGATGCCAGCTCCTTTCATTCAGTCAGTAGCTTCAAACATTTCTGGTATATGAATAACATGATGTTTTTCAATGGCAAAAATCAATGAATATTGTAAATGCACAAACAGTAATTTCTCCGCATTGCAAGGTGCAATTCTGAAATTTTTTGCTTTTTCCTGCTCCTCTTAGCATGATAAAGAAGATTCAAAGAGAGTGAGATGCCAGCTCCTTTCATTCAGTCAGTAGCTTCAATCAATTCTGGACGTTTTTCAATGGCAAAAATCAATGAATATTGTAAATGCACAAACAGTAATTTCTCCGCATTGCAAGGTGCAATTCTGAAATTTTTTGCTTTTTCCTGCTCCTCTTAGCATGATAAAGAAGATTCAAAGAGCGTGAGATGTCAGCTCCTTTCATTCAGTCAGTAGCTTCAAACATTTCTGGTATATGAATAACATGATGTTTTTCAATGGCAAAAATCAATGAATATTGTAAATGCACAAACAGTAATTTCTCCGCATTGCAAGGTGCAATTCTGAAATTTTTTGCTTTTTCCTGCTCCTCTTAGCATGATAAAGAAGATTCAAAGAGAGTGAGATGCCAGCTCCTTTCATTCAGTCAGTAGCTTCAATCATTTCTGGACGTTTTTCAATGGCAAAAATCAATGAATATTGTAAATGCACAAACAGTAATTTCTCCGCATTGCAAGGTGCAATTCTGAAATTTTTTGCTTTTTCCTGCTCCTCTTAGCATGATAAAGAAGATTCAAAGAGAGTGAGATGCCAGCTCCTTTCATTCAGTCAGTAGCTTCAAACATTTCTGGTATATGAATAACATGATGTTTTTCAATGGCAAAAATCAATGAATATTGTAAATGCACAAACAGTAATTTCTCCGCATTGCAAGGTGCAATTCTGAAATTTTTTGCTTTTTCCTGCTCCTCTTAGCATGATAAAGAAGATTCAAAGAGAGTGAGATGCCAGCTCCTTTCATTCAGTCAGTAGCTTCAATCATTTCTGGACGTTTTTCAATGGCAAAAATCAATGAATATTGTAAATGCACAAACAGTAATTTCTCCGCATTGCAAGGTGCAATTCTGAAATTTTTTGCTTTTTCCTGCTCCTCTTAGCATGATAAAGAAGATTCAAAGAGAGTGAGATGCCAGCTCCTTTCATTCAGTCAGTAGCTTCAATCATTTCTGGACGTTTTTCAATGGCAAAAATCAATGAATGTTGTAAATGCACAAACAGTAATTTCTCCGCATTGCAAGGTGCAATTCTGAAATGTTTTGCTTTTTCCTGCTCCTCTTAGCATGATAAAGAAGATTCAAAGAGAGTGAGATGCCAGCTCCTTTCATTCAGCCAGTAGCTTCAATCATTTCTGGACGTTTTTCAATGGCAAAAATCAATGAATATTGTAAATGCACAAACAGTAATTTCTCCGCATTGCAAGGTGCAATTCTGAAATTTTTTGCTTTTTCCTGCTCCTCTTAGCATGATAAAGAAGATTCAAAGAGAGTGAGATGCCAGCTCCTTTCATTCAGTCAGTAGCTTCAATCATTTCTGGTATATGAATAACATGATGTTTTTCAATGGCAAAAATCAATGAATATTGTAAATGCACAAACAGTAATTTCTCCGCATTGCAAGGTGCAATTCTGAAATGTTTTGCTTTTTCCTGCTCCTCTTAGCATGATAAAGAAGATTCAAAGAGAGTGAGATGCCAGCTCCTTTCATTCAGTCAGTAGCTTCAATCATTTCTGGACGTTTTTCAATGGCAAAAATCAATGAATATTGTAAATGCACAAACAGTAATTTCTCCGCATTGCAAGGTGCAATTCTGAAATTTTTTGCTTTTTCCTGCTCCTCTTAGCATGATAAAGAAGATTCAAAGAGAGTGAGATGCCAGCTCCTTTCATTCAGTCAGTAGCTTCAAACATTTCTGGTATATGAATAACATGATGTTTTTCAATGGCAAAAATCAATGAATATTGTAAATGCACAAACAGTAATTTCTCCGCATTGCAAGGTGCAATTCTGAAATTTTTTGCTTTTTCCTGCTCCTCTTAGCATGATAAAGAAGATTCAAAGAGAGTGAGATGCCAGCTCCTTTCATTCAGTCAGTAGCTTCAATCATTTCTGGACGTTTTTCAATGGCAAAAATCAATGAATGTTGTAAATGCACAAACAGTAATTTCTCCGCATTGCAAGGTGCAATTCTGAAATGTTTTGCTTTTTCCTGCTCCTCTTAGCATGATAAAGAAGATTCAAAGAGAGTGAGATGCCAGCTCCTTTCATTCAGTCAGTAGCTTCAAACATTTCTGGTATATGAATAACATGATGTTTTTCAATGGCAAAAATCAATGAATATTGTAAATGCACAAACAGTAATTTTTCCGCATTGCAAGGTGCAATTCTGAAATTTTTTGCTTTTTCCTGCTCCTCTTAGCATGATAAAGAAGATTCAAAGAGAGTGAGATGCCAGCTCCTTTCATTCAGTCAGTAGCTTCAAACATTTCTGGTATATGAATAACATGATGTTTTTCAATGGCAAAAATCAATGAATATTGTAAATGCACAAACAGTAATTTCTCCGCATTGCAAGGTGCAATTCTGAATTTTTTTGCTTTTTCCTGCTCCTCTTAGCATGATAAAGAAGATTCAAAGAGAGTGAGATGCCAGCTCCTTTCATTCAGTCAGTAGCTTCAATCATTTCTGGACGTTTTTCAATGGCAAAAATCAATGAATATTGTAAATGCACAAACAGTAATTTCTCTGCATTGCAAGGTGCAATTCTGAAATTTTTTGCTTTTTCCTGCTCCTCTTAGCATGATAAAGAAGATTCAAAGAGCGTGAGATGTCAGCTCCTTTCATTCAGTCAGTAGCTTCAAACATTTCTGGTATATGAATAACATGATGTTTTTCAAAAGCAAAAATCAATGAATATTGTAAATGCACAAACAGTAATTTCTCCGCATTGCAAGGTGCAATTCTGAAATTTTTTGCTTTTTCCTGCTCCTCTTAGCATGATAAAGAAGATTCAAAGAGAGTGAGATGCCAGCTCCTTTCATTCAGTCAGTAGCTTCAATCATTTCTGGACGTTTTTCAATGGCAAAAATCAATGAATATTGTAAATGCACAAACAGTAATTTCTCCGCATTGCAAGGTGCAATTCTGAAATTTTTTGCTTTTTCCTGCTCCTCTTAGCATGATAAAGAAGATTCAAAGAGAGTGAGATGCCAGCTCCTTTCATTCAGTCAGTAGCTTCAAACATTTCTGGTATATGAATAACATGATGTTTTTCAATGGCAAAAATCAATGAATATTGTAAATGCACAAACAGTAATTTCTCCGCATTGCAAGGTGCAATTCTGAAATTTTTTGCTTTTTCCTGCTCCTCTTAGCATGATAAAGAAGATTCAAAGAGAGTGAGATGCCAGCTCCTTTCATTCAGTCAGTAGCTTCAATCATTTCTGGACGTTTTTCAATGGCAAAAATCAATGAATATTGTAAATGCACAAACAGTAATTTCTCCGCATTGCAAGGTGCAATTCTGAAATGTTTTGCTTTTTCCTGCTCCTCTTAGCATGATAAAGAAGATTCAAAGAGCGTGAGATGTCAGCTCCTTTCATTCAGTCAGTAGCTTCAAACATTTCTGGTATATGAATAACATGATGTTTTTCAAAGGCAAAAATCAATGAATATTGTAAATGCACAAACAGTAATTTCTCCGCATTGCAAGGTGCAATTCTGAAATTTTTTGCTTTTTCCTGCTCCTCTTAGCATGATAAAGAAGATTCAAAGAGAGTGAGATGCCAGCTCCTTTCATTCAGTCAGTTGCTTCAATCATTTCTGGACGTTTTTCAATGGCAAAAATCAATGAATATTGTAAATGCACAAACAGTAATTTCTCCGCATTGCAAGGTGCAATTCTGAAATTTTTTGCTTTTTCCTGCTCCTCTTAGCATGATAAAGAAGATTCAAAGAGAGTGAGATGCCAGCTCCTTTCATTCAGTCAGTAGCTTCAAACATTTCTGGTATATGAATAACATGATGTTTTTCAATGGCAAAAATCAATGAATATTGTAAATGCACAAACAGTAATTTCTCCGCATTGCAAGGTGCAATTCTGAAATTTTTTGCTTTTTCCTGCTCCTCTTAGCATGATAAAGAAGATTCAAAGAGAGTGAGATGCCATCTCCTTTCATTCAGTCAGTAGCTTCAAACATTTCTGGTATATGAATAACATGATGTTTTTCAATGGCAAAAATCAATGAATATTGTAAATGCACAAACAGTAATTTCTCCGCATTGCAAGTTGCAATTCTGAAATTTTTTGCTTTTTCCTGCTCCTCTTAGCATGATAAAGAAGATTCAAAGAGAGTGAGATGCCAGCTCCTTTCATTCAGTCAGTAGCTTCAATCATTTCTGGACGTTTTTCAATGGCAAAAATCAATGAATATTGTAAATGCACAAACAGTAATTTCTCTGCATTGCAAGGTGCAATTCTGAAATTTTTTGCTTTTTCCCGCTCCTCTTAGCATGATAAAGAAGATTCAAAGAGCGTGAGATGTCAGCTCCTTTCATTCAGTCAGTAGCTTCAAACATTTCTGGTATATGAATAACATGACGTTTTTCAATGGCAAAAATCAATGAATATTGTAAATGCACAAACAGTAATTTCTCCGCATTGCAAGGTGCAATTCTGAAATTTTTTGCTTTTTCCTGCTCCTCTTAGCATGATAAAGAAGATTCAAAGAGAGTGAGATGCCAGCTCCTTTCATTCAGTCAGTAGCTTCAAACATTTCTGGTATATGAATAACATGATGTTTTTCAATGGCAAAAATCAATGAATATTGTAAATGCACAAACAGTAATTTCTCCGCATTGCAAGGTGCAATTCTGAAATGTTTTGCTTTTTCCTGCTCCTCTTAGCATGATAAAGAAGATTCAAAGAGCGTGAGATGTCAGCTCCTTTCATTCAGTCAGTAGCTTCAAACATTTCTGGTATATGAATAACATGATGTTTTTCAAAGGCAAAAATCAATGAATATTGTAAATGCACAAACAGTAATTTCTCCGCATTGCAAGGTGCAATTCTGAAATTTTTTGCTTTTTCCTGCTCCTCTTAGCATGATAAAGAAGATTCAAAGAGAGTGAGATGCCAGCTCCTTTCATTCAGTCAGTAGCTTCAATCATTTCTGGACGTTTTTCAATGGCAAAAATCAATGAATATTGTAAATGCACAAACAGTAATTTCTCCGCATTGCAAGGTGCAATTCTGAAATTTTTTGCTTTTTCCTGCTCCTCTTAGCATGATAAAGAAGATTCAAAGAGAGTGAGATGCCAGCTCCTTTCATTCAGTCAGTAGCTTCAAACATTTCTGGTATATGAATAACATGATGTTTTTCAATGGCAAAAATCAATGAATATTGTAAATGCACAAACAGTAATTTCTCCGCATTGCAAGGTGCAATTCTGAAATTTTTTTGCTTTTTCCTGCTCCTCTTAGCATGATAAAGAAGATTCAAAGAGAGTGAGATGCCAGCTCCTTTCATTCAGTCAGTAGCTTCAATCAATTCTGGACGTTTTTCAATGGCAAAAATCAATGAATATTGTAAATGCACAAACAGTAATTTCTCCGCATTGCAAGGTGCAATTCTGAAATTTTTTGCTTTTTCCTGCTCCTCTTAGCATGATAAAGAAGATTCAAAGAGCGTGAGATGTCAGCTCCTTTCATTCAGTCAGTAGCTTCAAACATTTCTGGTATATGAATAACATGATGTTTTTCAATGGCAAAAATCAATGAATATTGTAAATGCACAAACAGTAATTTCTCCGCATTGCAAGGTGCAATTCTGAAATTTTTTGCTTTTTCCTGCTCCTCTTAGCATGATAAAGAAGATTCAAAGAGAGTGAGATGCCAGCTCCTTTCATTCAATCAGTAGCTTCAATCATTTCTGGACGTTTTTCAATGGCAAAAATCAATGAATATTGTAAATGCACAAACAGTAATTTCTCCGCATTGCAAGGTGCAATTCTGAAATTTTTTGCTTTTTCCTGCTCCTCTTAGCATGATAAAGAAGATTCAAAGAGAGTGAGATGCCAGCTCCTTTCGTTCAGTCAGTAGCTTCAATCATTTCTGGACGTTTTTCAATGGCAAAAATCATTGAATATTATAAATGCACAAACAGTAATTTCTCCGCATTGCAAGGTGCAATTCTGAAATTTTTTACTTTTTCCTGCTCCTCTTAGCATGATAAAGAAGATTCAAAGAGAGTGAGATGCCAGCTCCTTTCATTCAGTCAGTAGCTTCAATCATTTCTGGTATATGAATAACATGATGTTTTTCAAAGGCAAAAATCAATGAATATTGTAAATGCACAAACAGTAATTTCTCCGCATTGCAAGGTGCAATTCTGAAATTTTTTGCTTTTTCCTGCTCCTCTTAGCATGATAAAGAAGATTCAAAGAGAGTGAGATGCCAGCTCCTTTCATTCAGTCAGTAGCTTCAATCATTTCTGGACGTTTTTCAATGGCAAAAATCAATGAATATTGTAAATGCACAAACAGTAATTTCTCCGCATTGCAAGGTGCAATTCTGAAATTTTTTGCTTTTTCCTGCTCCTCTTAGCATGATAAAGAAGATTCAAAGAGAGTGAGATGCCAGCTCCTTTCATTTAGTCAGTAGCTTCAAACATTTCTGGTATATGAATAACATGATGTTTTTCAATGGCAAAAATCAATGAATATTGTAAATGCACAAACAGTAATTTCTCCGCATTGCAAGGTGCAATTCTGAAATTTTTTGCTTTTTCCTGCTCCTCTTAGCATGATAAAGAAGATTCAAAGAGAGTGAGATGCCAGCTCCTTTCATTCAGTCAGTAGCTTCAATCAATTCTGGACGTTTTTCAATGGCAAAAATCAATGAATATTGTAAATGCACAAACAGTAATTTCTCCGCATTGCAAGGTGCAATTCTGAAATTTTTTGCTTTTTCCTGCTCCTCTTAGCATGATAAAGAAGATTCAAAGAGCGTGAGATGTTAGCTCCTTTCATTCAGTCAGTAGCTTCAAACATTTCTGGTATATGAATAACATGATGTTTTTCAATGGCAAAAATCAATGAATATTGTAAATGCACAAACAGTAATTTCTCCGCATTGCAAGGTGCAATTCTGAAATTTTTTGCTTTTTCCTGCTCCTCTTAGCATGATAAAGAAGATTCAAAGAGAGTGAGATGCCAGCTCCTTTCATTCAGTCAGTAGCTTCAATCATTTCTGGACGTTTTTCAATGGCAAAAATCAATGAATATTGTAAATGCACAAACAGTAATTTCTCCGCATTGCAAGGTGCAATTCTGAAATTTTTTGCTTTTTCCTGCTCCTCTTAGCATGATAAAGAAGATTCAAAGAGAGTGAGATGCCAGCTCCTTTCGTTCAGTCAGTAGCTTCAATCATTTCTGGACGTTTTTCAATGGCAAAAATCATTGAATATTATAAATGCACAAACAGTAATTTCTCCGCATTGCAAGGTGCAATTCTGAAATTTTTTACTTTTTCCTGCTCCTCTTAGCATGATAAAGAAGATTCAAAGAGAGTGAGATGCCAGCTCCTTTCATTCAGTCAGTAGCTTCAATGATTTCTGGTATATGAATAACATGATGTTTTTCAATGGCAAAAATCAATGAATATTGTAAATGCACAAACAGTAATTTCTCCGCATTGCAAGGTGCAATTCTGAAATTTTTTGCTTTTTCCTGCTCCTCTTAGCATGATAAACAAGATTCAAAGAGAGTGAGATGCCAGCTCCTTTCATTCAGTCAGTAGCTTCAATCATTTCTGGACGTTTTTCAATGGCAAAAATCAATGAATATTGTAAATGCACAAACAGTAATTTCTCCGCATTGCAAGGTGCAATTCTGAAATTTTTTGCTTTTTCCTGCTCCTCTTAGCATGATAAAGAAGATTCAAAGAGAGTGAGATGCCAGCTCCTTTCGTTCAGTCAGTAGCTTCAATCATTTCTGGACGTTTTTCAATGGCAAAAATCATTGAATATTATAAATGCACAAACAGTAATTTCTCCGCATTGCAAGGTGCAATTCTGAAATTTTTTACTTTTTCCTGCTCCTCTTAGCATGATAAAGAAGATTCAAAGAGAGTGAGATGCCAGCTCCTTTCATTCAGTCAGTAGCTTCAATCATTTCTGGTATATGAATAACATGATGTTTTTCAATGGCAAAAATCAATGAATATTGTAAATGCACAAACAGTAATTTCTCCGCATTGCAAGGTGCAATTCTGAAATTTTTTGCTTTTTCCTGCTCCTCTTAGCATGATAAACAAGATTCAAAGAGAGTGAGATGCCAGCTCCTTTCATTCAGTCAGTAGCTTCAATCATTTCTGGACGTTTTTCAATGGCAAAAATCAATGAATATTGTAAATGCACAAACAGTAATTTCTCCGCATTGCAAGGTGCAATTCTGAAATTTTTTGCTTTTTCCTGCTCCTCTTAGCATGATAAACAAGATTCAAAGAGAGTGAGATGCCAGCTCCTTTCATTCAGTCAGTAGCTTCAAACATTTCTGGTATATGAATAACATGATGTTTTTCAATGGCAAAAATCAATGAATATTGTAAATGCACAAACAGTAATTTCTCCGCATTGCAAGGTGCAATTCTGAAATTTTTTGCTTTTTCCTGCTCCTCTTAGCATGATAAAGAAGATTCAAAGAGAGTGAGATGCCAGCTCCTTTCATTCAGTCAGTAGCTTCAATCATTTCTGGACGTTTTTCAATGGCAAAAATCAATGAATATTGTAAATGCACAAACAGTAATTTCTCCGCATTGCAAGGTGCAATTCTGAAATTTTTTGCTTTTTCCTGCTCCTCTTAGCATGATAAAGAAGATTCAAAGAGAGTGAGATGCCAGCTCCTTTCATTCAGTCAGTAGCTTCAATCATTTCTGGACGTTTTTCAATGGCAAAAATCAATGAATGTTGTAAATGCACAAACAGTAATTTCTCCGCATTGCAAGGTGCAATTCTGAAATGTTTTGCTTTTTCCTGCTCCTCTTAGCATGATAAAGAAGATTCAAAGAGAGTGAGATGCCAGCTCCTTTCATTCAGTCAGTAGCTTCAATCATTTCTGGACGTTTTTCAATGGCAAAAATCAATGAATATTGTAAATGCACAAACAGTAATTTCTCCGCATTGCAAGGTGCAATTCTGAAATTTTTTGCTTTTTCCTGCTCCTCTTAGCATGATAAAGAAGATTCAAAGAGAGTGAGATGCCAGCTCCTTTCATTCAGTCAGTAGCTTCAAACATTTCTGGTATATGAATAACATGATGTTTTTCAATGGCAAAAATCAATGAATATTGTAAATGCACAAACAGTAATTTCTCCGCATTGCAAGGTGCAATTCTGAAATTTTTTGCTTTTTCCTGCTCCTCTTAGCATGATAAAGAAGATTCAAAGAGAGTGAGATGCCAGCTCCTTTCATTCAGTCAGTAGCTTCAAACATTTCTGGTATATGAATAACATGATGTTTTTCAATGGCAAAAATCAATGAATATTGTAAATGCACAAACAGTAATTTCTCCGCATTGCAAGGTGCAATTCTGAAATTTTTTGCTTTTTCCTGCTCCTCTTAGCATGATAAAGAAGATTCAAAGAGAGTGAGATGCCAGCTCCTTTCATTCAGTCAGTAGCTGGTATTCATTCTGGTATTTTTTTTCATATACCAGAAATGATTGAAGCTACTGACTGAATGAAAGGAGCTGGCATCTCACTCTCTTTGAATCTTCTTTATCATGCTAAGAGGAGCAGGAAAAAGCAAAAAATTTCAGAATTGCACCTTGCAATGCGGAGAAATTACTGTTTGTGCATTTACAATATTCATTGATTTTTACCATTGAAAAACATCATGTTATTCATATACCAGAAATGTTTGAAGCTACTGACTGAATGAAAGGAGCTGGCATCTCACTCTCTTTGAATCTCTTTATCATGCTAAGAGGAGCAGGAAAAAGCAAAAAATTTCAGAATTGCACCTTGCAATGCGGAGAAATTACTGTTTGTGCATTTACAATATTCATTGATTTTTGCCATTGAAAAACGTCCAGAAATGATTGAAGCTACTGACTGAATGAAAGGAGCTGGCATCTCACTCTCTTTGAATCTTCTTTATCATGCTAAGAGGAGCAGGAAAAAGCAAAAAATTTCAGAATTGCACCTTGCAATGCGGAGAAATTACTGTTTGTGCATTTACAATATTCATTGATTTTTGCCATTGAAAAACATCATGTTATTCATATACCAGAAATGTTTGAAGCTACTGACTGAATGAAAGGAGCTGGCATCTCACTCTCTTTGAATCTTCTTTATCATGCTAAGAGGAGCAGGAAAAAGCAAAAAATTTCAGAATTGCACCTTGCAATGCGGAGAAATTACTGTTTGTGCATTTACAATATTCATTGATTTTTGCCATTGAAAAACATCATGTTATTCATATACCAGAAATGTTTGAAGCTACTGACTGAATGAAAGGAGCTGGCATCTCACTCTCTTTGAATCTTCTTTATCATGCTAAGAGGAGCAGGAAAAAGCAAAAAATTTCAGAATTGCACCTTGCAATGCGGAGAAATTACTGTTTGTGCATTTACAATATTCATTGATTTTTACCATTGAAAAACGTCCAGAAATGATTGAAGCTACTGACTGAACGAAAGGAGCTGGCATCTCACTCTCTTTGAATCTTCTTTATCATGCTAAGAGGAGCAGGAAAAAGCAAAAAATTTCAGAATTGCACCTTGCAATGCGGAGAAATTACTGTTTGTGCATTTACAATATTCATTGATTTTTGCCATTGAAAAACATCATGTTATTCATATACCAGAAATGTTTGAAGCTACTGACTGAATAAAAGGAGCTGGCATCTCACTCTCTTTGAATCTTCTTTATCATGCTAAGAGGAGCAGGAAAAAGCAAAAAATTTCAGAATTGCACCTTGCAATGCGGAGAAATTACTGTTTGTGCATTTACAATATTCATTGATTTTTGCCATTGAAAAACGTCCAGAAATGATTGAAGCTACTGACTGAATGAAAGGAGCTGGCATCTCACTCTCTTTGAATCTTCTTTATCATGCTAAGAGGAGCAGGAAAAAGCAAAAAATTTCAGAATTGCACCTTGCAATGCGGAGAAATTGCTGTTTGTGCATTTACAAAATTCATTGATTTTTGCCATTGAAAAACATCATGTTATTCATATACCAGAAATGATTGAAGCTACTGACTGAATGAAAGGAGCTGGCATCTCACTCTCTTTGAATCTTCTTTATCATGCTAAGAGGAGCAGGAAAAAGCAAAAAATTTCAGAATTGCACCTTGCAATGCGGAGAAATTACTGTTTGTGCATTTACAATATTCATTGATTTTTGCCATTGAAAAACATCATGTTATTCATATACCAGAAATGTTTGAAGCTACTGACTGAATGAAAGGAGCTGGCATCTCACTCTCTTTGAATCTTCTTTATCATGCTAAGAGGAGCAGGAAAAAGCAAAAAATTTCAGAATTGCACCTTGCAATGCGGATAAATTACTCTTTGCGCATTTACAATATTCATTGATTTTTGCCATTGAAAAACATCATGTTATTCATATACCAGAAATGATTGAAGCTACTGACTGAATGAAAGGAGCTGGCATCTCACTCTCTTTGAATCTTCTTTATCATGCTAAGAGGAGCAGGAAAAAGCAAAAAATTTCAGAATTGCACCTTGCAATGCGGAGAAATTACTGTTTGTGCATTTACAATATTCATTGATTTTTGCCATTGAAAAACATCATGTTATTCATATACCAGAAATGATTGAAGCTACTGACTGAATGAAAGTAGCTGGCATCTCACTCTCTTTGAATCTTCTTTATCATGCTAAGAGGAGCAGGAAAAAGCAAAAAATTTCAGAATTGCACCTTGCAATGCGGAGAAATTACTGTTTGTGCATTTACAATATCCATTGATTTTTGCAATTGAAAAACGTCCAGAAATGTTTGAAGCTACTGACTGAATGAAAGGAGCTGGCATCTCACTCTCTTTGAATCTTCTTTATCATGCTAAGAGGAGCAGGAAAAAGCAAAAAATTTCAGAATTGCACCTTGCAATGCGGAGAAATTACTGTTTGTGCATTTACAATATTCATTGATTTTTGCCATTGAAAAACATCATGTTATTCATATACCAGAAATGTTTGAAGCTACTGACTGAATGAAAGGAGCTGGCATCTCACTCTCTTTGAATCTTCTTTATCATGCTAAGAGGAGCAGGAAAAAGCAAAAAATTTCAGAATTGCACCTTGCAATGCGGAGAAATTACTGTTTGTGCATTTACAATATTCATTGATTTTTGCCATTGAAAAACATCATGTTATTCATATACCAGAAATGATTGAAGCTACTGACTGAATGAAAGTAGCTGGCATCTCACTCTCTTTGAATCTTCTTTATCATGCTAAGAGGAGCAGGAAAAAGCAAAAAATTTCAGAATTGCACCTTGCAATGCGGAGAAATTACTGTTTGTGCATTTACAATATCCATTGATTTTTGCAATTGAAAAACGTCCAGAAATGATTGAAGCTACTGACTGAATGAAAGGAGCTGGCATCTCACTCTCTTTGAATCTTCTTTATCATGCTAAGAGGAGCAGGAAAAAGCAAAAAATTTCAGAATTGCACCTTGCAATGCGGAGAAATTGCTGTTTGTGCATTTACAAAATTCATTGATTTTTGCCATTGAAAAACATCATGTTATTCATATACCAGAAATGATTGAAGCTACTGACTGAATGAAAGGAGCTGGCATCTCACTCTCTTTGAATCTTCTTTATCATGCTAAGAGGAGCAGGAAAAAGCAAAAAATTTCAGAATTGCACCTTGCAATGCGGAGAAATTACTGTTTGTGCATTTACAATATTCATTGATTTTTGCCATTGAAAAACATCATGTTATTCATATACCAGAAATGTTTGAAGCTACTGACTGAATGAAAGGAGCTGGCATCTCACTCTCTTTGAATCTTCTTTATCATGCTAAGAGGAGCAGGAAAAAGCAAAAAATTTCAGAATTGCACCTTGCAATGCGGATAAATTACTCTTTGCGCATTTACAATATTCATTGATTTTTGCCATTGAAAAACATCATGTTATTCATATACCAGAAATGATTGAAGCTACTGACTGAATGAAAGGAGCTGGCATCTCACTCTCTTTGAATCTTCTTTATCATGCTAAGAGGAGCAGGAAAAAGCAAAAAATTTCAGAATTGCACCTTGCAATGCGGAGAAATTACTGTTTGTGCATTTACAATATTCATTGATTTTTGCCATTGAAAAACATCATGTTATTCATATACCAGAAATGATTGAAGCTACTGACTGAATGAAAGTAGCTGGCATCTCACTCTCTTTGAATCTTCTTTATCATGCTAAGAGGAGCAGGAAAAAGCAAAAAATTTCAGAATTGCACCTTGCAATGCGGAGAAATTACTGTTTGTGCATTTACAATATCCATTGATTTTTGCAATTGAAAAACGTCCAGAAATGTTTGAAGCTACTGACTGAATGAAAGGAGCTGGCATCTCACTCTCTTTGAATCTTCTTTATCATGCTAAGAGGAGCAGGAAAAAGCAAAAAATTTCAGAATTGCACCTTGCAATGCGGAGAAATTACTGTTTGTGCATTTACAATATTCATTGATTTTTGCCATTGAAAAACATCATGTTATTCATATACCAGAAATGTTTGAAGCTACTGACTGAATGAAAGGAGCTGGCATCTCACTCTCTTTGAATCTTCTTTATCATGCTAAGAGGAGCAGGAAAAAGCAAAAAATTTCAGAATTGCACCTTGCAATGCGGAGAAATTACTGTTTGTGCATTTACAATATTCATTGATTTTTGCCATTGAAAAACATCATGTTATTCATATACCAGAAATGATTGAAGCTACTGACTGAATGAAAGTAGCTGGCATCTCACTCTCTTTGAATCTTCTTTATCATGCTAAGAGGAGCAGGAAAAAGCAAAAAATTTCAGAATTGCACCTTGCAATGCGGAGAAATTACTGTTTGTGCATTTACAATATCCATTGATTTTTGCAATTGAAAAACGTCCAGAAATGTTTGAAGCTACTGACTGAATGAAAGGAGCTGGCATCTCACTCTCTTTGAATCTTCTTTATCATGCTAAGAGGAGCAGGAAAAAGCAAAAAATTTCAGAATTGCACCTTGCAATGCGGAGAAATTACTGTTTGTGCATTTACAATATTCATTGATTTTTGCCATTGAAAAACATCATGTTATTCATATACCAGAAATGTTTGAAGCTACTGACTGAATGAAAGGAGCTGGCATCTCACTCTCTTTGAATCTTCTTTATCATGCTAAGAGGAGCAGGAAAAAGCAAAAAATTTCAGAATTGCACCTTGCAATGCGGAGAAATTACTGTTTGTGCATTTACAATATTCATTAATTTTTGCCATTGAAAAACTTCCAGAAATGATTGAAGCTACTGACTGAATGAAAGGAGCTCGCATCTCACTCTCTTTGAATCTTCTTTATCATGCTAAGAGGAGCAGGAAAAAGCAAAAAATTTCAGAATTGCACCTTGCAATGCGGAGAAATTACTGTTTGTGCATTTACAATATTCATTGATTTTTGCCATTGAAAAACGTCCAGAAATGATTGAAGCTACTGACTGAATGAAAGGAGCTGGCATCTCACTCTCTTTGAATCTTCTTTATCATGCTAAGAGGAGCAGGAAAAAGCAAAAAATTTCAGAATTGCACCTTGCAATGCGGAGAAATTACTGTTTGTGCATTTACAATATTCATTGATTTTTGCCATTGAAAAACTTCCAGAAATGATTGAAGCTACTGACTGAATGAAAGGAGCTGGCATCTCACTCTCTTTGAATCTTCTTTATCATGCTAAGAGGAGCAGGAAAAAGCAAAAAATTTCAGAATTGCACCTTGCAATGCGGAGAAATTACTGTTTGTGCATTTACAATATTCATTGATTTTTGCCATTGAAAAACGTCCAGAAATGATTGAAGCTACTGACTGAATGAAAGGAGCTGGCATCTCACTCTCTTTGAATCTTCTTTATCATGCTAAGAGGAGCAGGAAAAAGTAAAAAATTTCAGAATTGCACCTTGCAATGCGGAGAAATTACTGTTTGTGCATTTACAATATTCATTGATTTTTGCCATTGAAAAACATCATGTTATTCATATACCAGAAATGTTTGAAGCTACTGACTGAATGAAAGGAGCTGGCATCTCACTCTCTTTGAATCTTCTTTATCATGCTAAGAGGAGCAGGAAAAAGCAAAAAATTTCAGAATTGCACCTTGCAATGCAGAGAAATTACTGTTTGTGCATTTACAATAATCATTGATTTTTGCCATTGAAAAACGTTCAGAAATGATTGAAGCTACTGACTGAATGAAAGGAGCTGGCATCTCACTCTCTTTGAATCTTTCTTTATCATGCTAAGAGGAGCAGGAAAAAGCAAAAAATTTCAGAATTGCACCTTGCAATGCGGAGAAATTACTGTTTGTGCATTTACAATATTCATTGATTTTTGCCATTGAAAAACATCATGTTATTCATATACCAGAAATGTTTGAAGCTACTGACTGAATGAAAGGAGCTGGCATCTCACTCTCTTTGAATCTTCTTTATCATGCTAAGAGGAGCAGGAAAAAGCAAAAAATTTCAGAATTGCACCTTGCAATGCGGAGAAATTACTGTTTGTGCATTTACAATATTCACTGATTTTTGCCATTGAAAAACGTCCAGAAATGATTGAAGCTACTGACTGAATGAAAGGAGCTGGCATCTCACTCTCTTTGAATCTTCTTTATCATGCTAAGAGGAGCAGGAGAAAGCAAAAAATTTCAGAATTGCACCTTGCAATGCGGAGAAATTACTGTTTGTGCATTTACAATATTCATTGATTTTTGCCATTGAAAAACGTCCAGAAATGATTGAAGCTACTGACTGAATGAAAGGAGCTGGCATCTCACTCTCTTTGAATCTTCTTTATCATGCTAAGAGGAGCAGGAAAAAGCAAAAAATTTCAGAATTGCACCTTGCAATGCGGAGAAATTACTGTTTGTGCATTTACAATATTCATTAATTTTTGCCATTGAAAAACTTCCAGAAATGATTGAAGCTACTGACTGAATGAAAGGAGCTGGCATCTCACTCTCTTTGAATCTTCTTTATCATGCTAAGAGGAGCAGGAAAAAGCAAAAAATTTCCGAATTGCACCTTGCAATGCGGAGAAATTACTGTTTGTGCATTTACAATATTCATTGATTTTTGCCATTGAAAAACGTCCAGAAATGATTGAAGCTACTGACTGAATGAAAGGAGCTGGCATCTCACTCTCTTTGAATCTTCTTTATCATGCTAAGAGGAGCAGGAAAAAGCAAAAAATTTCAGAATTACACCTTGCAATGCGGAGAAATTACTGTTTGTGCATTTACAATATTCATTGATTTTTGCCATTGAAAAACTTCCAGAAATGATTGAAGCTACTGACTGAATGAAAGGAGCTGGCATCTCACTCTCTTTGAATCTTATTTATCATGCTAAGAGGAGCAGGAAAAAGCAAAAAATTTCAGAATTGCACCTTGCAATGCGGAGAAATTACAGTTTGTGCATTTACAATATTCATTGATTTTTGCCATTGAAAAACATCATGTTATTCATATACCAGAAATGTTTGAAGCTACTGACTGAATGAAAGGAGCTGGCATCTCACTCTCTTTGAATCTTCTTTATCATGCTAAGAGGAGCAGGAAAAAGCAAAAAATTTCAGAATTGCACCTTGCAATGCGGATAAATTACTGTTTGTGCATTTACAATATTCATTGATTTTTGCCATTGAAAAACATCATGTTATTCATATACCAGAAATGATTGAAGCTACTGACTGAATGAAAGGAGCTGGCATCTCACTCTCTTTGAATCTTCTTTATCATGCTAAGAGGAGCAGGAAAAAGCAAAAAATTTCAGAATTGCACCTTGCAATGCGGAGAAATTACTGTTTGTGCATTTACAATATTCATTGATTTTTACCATTGAAAAACATCATGTTATTCATATACCAGAAATGTTTGAAGCTACTGACTGAATGAAAGGAGCTGGCATCTCACTCTCTTTGAATCTCTTTATCATGCTAAGAGGAGCAGGAAAAAGCAAAAAATTTCAGAATTGCACCTTGCAATGCGGAGAAATTACTGTTTGTGCATTTACAATATTCATTGATTTTTGCCATTGAAAAACGTCCAGAAATGATTGAAGCTACTGACTGAATGAAAGGAGCTGGCATCTCACTCTCTTTGAATCTTCTTTATCATGCTAAGAGGAGCAGGAAAAAGCAAAAAATTTCAGAATTGCACCTTGCAATGCGGAGAAATTACTGTTTGTGCATTTACAATATTCATTGATTTTTGCCATTGAAAAACATCATGTTATTCATATACCAGAAATGTTTGAAGCTACTGACTGAATGAAAGGAGCTGGCATCTCACTCTCTTTGAATCTTCTTTATCATGCTAAGAGGAGCAGGAAAAAGCAAAAAATTTCAGAATTGCACCTTGCAATGCGGAGAAATTACTGTTTAAGCATTTACAATATTCATTGATTTTTACCATTGAAAAACGTCCAGAAATGATTGAAGCTACTGACTGAACGAAAGGAGCTGGCATCTCACTCTCTTTGAATCTTCTTTATCATGCTAAGAGGAGCAGGAAAAAGCAAAAAATTTCAGAATTGCACCTTGCAATGCGGAGAAATTACTGTTTGTGCATTTACAATATTCATTGATTTTTGCCATTGAAAAACATCATGTTATTCATATACCAGAAATGTTTGAAGCTACTGACTGAATGAAAGGAGCTGGCATCTCACTCTCTTTGAATCTTCTTTATCATGCTAAGAGGAGCAGGAAAAAGCAAAAAATTTCAGAATTGCACCTTGCAATGCGGAGAAATTACTGTTTGTGCATTTACAATATTCATTGATTTTTGCCATTGAAAAACGTCCAGAAATGATTGAAGCTACTGACTGAATGAAAGGAGCTGGCATCTCACTCTCTTTGAATCTTCTTTATCATGCTAAGAGGAGCAGGAAAAAGCAAAAAATTTCAGAATTGCACCTTGCAATGCGGAGAAATTGCTGTTTGTGCATTTACAAAATTCATTGATTTTTGCCATTGAAAAACATCATGTTATTCATATACCAGAAATGATTGAAGCTACTGACTGAATGAAAGGAGCTGGCATCTCACTCTCTTTGAATCTTCTTTATCATGCTAAGAGGAGCAGGAAAAAGCAAAAATTTTCAGAATTGCACCTTGCAATGCGAAGAAATTACTGTTTGTGCATTTACAATATTCATTGATTTTTGCCATTGGAAAACATCATGTTATTCATATACCAGAAATGTTTGAAGCTACTGACTGAATGAAAGGAGCTGGCATCTCACTCTCTTTGAATCTTCTTTATCATGCTAAGAGGAGCAGGAAAAAGCAAAAAATTTCAGAATTGCACCTTGCAATGCGGATAAATTACTCTTTGCGCATTTACAATATTCATTGATTTTTGCCATTGAAAAACATCATGTTATTCATATACCAGAAATGATTGAAGCTACTGACTGAATGAAAGGAGCTGGCATCTCACTCTCTTTGAATCTTCTTTATCATGCTAAGAGGAGCAGGAAAAAGCAAAAAATTTCAGAATTGCACCTTGCAATGCGGAGAAATTACTGTTTGTGCATTTACAATATTCATTGATTTTTGCCATTGAAAAACATCATGTTATTCATATACCAGAAATGATTGAAGCTACTGACTGAATGAAAGTAGCTGGCATCTCACTCTCTTTGAATCTTCTTTATCATGCTAAGAGGAGCAGGAAAAAGCAAAAAATTTCAGAATTGCACCTTGCAATGCGGAGAAATTACTGTTTGTGCATTTACAATATCCATTGATTTTTGCAATTGAAAAACGTCCAGAAATGTTTGAAGCTACTGACTGAATGAAAGGAGCTGGCATCTCACTCTCTTTGAATCTTCTTTATCATGCTAAGAGGAGCAGGAAAAAGCAAAAAATTTCAGAATTGCACCTTGCAATGCGGAGAAATTACTGTTTGTGCATTTACAATATTCATTGATTTTTGCCATTGAAAAACATCATGTTATTCATATACCAGAAATGTTTGAAGCTACTGACTGAATGAAAGGAGCTGGCATCTCACTCTCTTTGAATCTTCTTTATCATGCTAAGAGGAGCAGGAAAAAGCAAAAAATTTCAGAATTGCACCTTGCAATGCGGAGAAATTACTGTTTGTGCATTTACAATATTCATTGATTTTTGCCATTGAAAAACATCATGTTATTCATATACCAGAAATGATTGAAGCTACTGACTGAATGAAAGTAGCTGGCATCTCACTCTCTTTGAATCTTCTTTATCATGCTAAGAGGAGCAGGAAAAAGCAAAAAATTTCAGAATTGCACCTTGCAATGCGGAGAAATTACTGTTTGTGCATTTACAATATCCATTGATTTTTGCAATTGAAAAACGTCCAGAAATGTTTGAAGCTACTGACTGAATGAAAGGAGCTGGCATCTCACTCTCTTTGAATCTTCTTTATCATGCTAAGAGGAGCAGGAAAAAGCAAAAAATTTCAGAATTGCACCTTGCAATGCGGAGAAATTACTGTTTGTGCATTTACAATATTCATTGATTTTTGCCATTGAAAAACATCATGTTATTCATATACCAGAAATGTTTGAAGCTACTGACTGAATGAAAGGAGCTGGCATCTCACTCTCTTTGAATCTTCTTTATCATGCTAAGAGGAGCAGGAAAAAGCAAAAAATTTCAGAATTGCACCTTGCAATGCGGAGAAATTACTGTTTGTGCATTTACAATATTCATTGATTTTTGCCATTGAAAAACGTCCAGAAATGATTGAAGCTACTGACTGAATGAAAGGAGCTGGCATCTCACTCTCTTTGAATCTTCTTTATCATGCTAAGAGGAGCAGGAAAAAGCAAAAAATTTCAGAATTGCACCTTGCAATGCGGAGAAATTACTGTTTGTGCATTTACAATATTCATTGATTTTTGCCATTGAAAAACATCATGTTATTCATATACCAGAAATGTTTGAAGCTACTGACTGAATGAAAGGAGCTGGCATCTCACTCTCTTTGAATCTTCTTTATCATGCTAAGAGGAGCAGGAAAAAGCAAAAAATTTCAGAATTGCACCTTGCAATGCGGAGAAATTACTGTTTGTGCATTTACAATATTCATTGATTTTTGCCATTGAAAAACGTCCAGAAATGATTGAAGCTACTGACTGAATGAAAGGAGCTGGCATCTCACTCTCTTTGAATCTTCTTTATCATGCTAAGAGGAGCAGGAAAAAGCAAAAAATTTCAGAATTGCACCTTGCAATGCGGAGAAATTACAGTTTGTGCATTTACAATATTCATTGATTTTTGCCATTGAAAAACTTCCAGAAATGATTGAAGCTACTGACTGAATGAAAGGAGCTGGCATCTCACTCTCTTTGAATCTTCTTTATCATGCTAAGAGGAGCAGGAAAAAGCAAAAAATTTCAGAATTGCACCTTGCAATGCGGAGAAATTACTGTTTGTGCATTTACAATATTCATTGATTTTTGACATTGAAAAACGTCCAGAAATGATTGAAGCTACTGACTGAATGAAAGGAGCTGGCATCTCACTCTCTTTGAATCTTCTTTATCATGCTAAGAGGAGCAGGAAAAAGCAAAAAATTTCAGAATTGCACCTTGCAATGCGGAGAAATTACTGTTTGTGCATTTACAATATTCATTGATTTTTGCCATTGAAAAACGTCCAGAAATGATTGAAGCTACTGACTGAATGAAAGGAGCTGGCATCTCACTCTCTTTGAATCTTCTTTATCATGCTAAGAGGAGCAGGAAAAAGCAAAAAATTTCAGAATTGCGCCTTGCAATGCGGAGAAATTACTGTTTGTGCATTTACAAAATTCATTGATTTTTGCCATTGAAAAACATCATGTTATTCATTTACCAGAAATGATTGAAGCTACTGACTGAATGAAAGGAGCTGGCATCTCACTCTCTTTGAATCTTCTTTATCATGCTAAGAGGAGCAGGAAAAAGCAAAAAATTTCAGAATTGCACCTTGCAATGCGGAGAAATTAGTTTATGCATTTACAATATTCATTGATTTTTGCCATTGAAAAACGTCCAGAAATGATTGAAGCTACTGACTGAATGAAAGGAGCTGGCATCTCACTCTCTTTGAATCTTCTTTATCATGCTAAGAGGAGCAGGAAAAAGCAAAAAATTTCAGAATTGCACCTTGCAATGCGGAGAAATTACTGTTTGTGCATTTACAATATTCATTGATTTTTGCCATTGAAAAACATCATGTTATTCATATACCAGAAATGATTGAAGCTACTGACTGAATGAAAGGAGCTGGCATCTCACTCTCTTTGAATCTTCTTTACCATGCTAAGAGGAGCAGGAAAAAGTAAAAAATTTCAGAATTGCACCTTGCAATGCGGAGAAATTACTGTTTGTGCATTTACAATATTCATTGATTTTTGCCATTGAAAAACGTCCAGAAATGATTGAAGCTACTGACTGAATGAAAGGAGCTGGCATCTCACTCTCTTTGAATCTTCTTTATCATGCTAAGAGGAGCAGGAAAAAGCAAAAAATTTCAGAATTGCACCTTGCAATGCGGAGAAATTACTGTTTGTGCATTTACAATATTCATTGATTTTTGCCATTGAAAAACATCATGTTATTCATATACCAGAAATGTTTGAAGCTACTGACTGAATGAAAGGAGCTGGCATCTCACTCTCTTTGAATCTTCTTTATCATGCTAAGAGGAGCAGGAAAAAGCAAAAAATTTCAGAATTGCACCTTGCAATGCGGAGAAATTACTGTTTGTGCATTTACAATATTTATTGATTTTTGCCATTGAAAAACGTCCAGAAATGATTGAAGCTACTGACTGAATGAAAGGAGCTGGCATCTCACTCTCTTTGAATCTTCTTTATCATGCTAAGAGGAGCAGGAAAAAGCAAAAAATTTCAGAATTGCACCTTGCAATGCGGAGAAATTACTGTTTGTGCATTTACAATATTCATTGATTTTTGCCATTGAAAAACATCATGTTATTCATATACCAGAAATGTTTGAAGCTACTGACTGAATGAAAGGAGCTGGCATCTCACTCTCTTTGAATCTTCTTTATCATGCTAAGAGGAGCAGGAAAAAGCAAAAAATTTCAGAATTGCACCTTGCAATGCGGATAAATTACTGTTTGTGCATTTACAATATTCATTGATTTTTGCCATTGAAATATTGTAAATGCACAAACAGTAATATCTCCACATTGCAAGGTGCAATTCTGAAATTTTTTGCTTTTTCCTGCTAATCCTAGCAAGATAAAGAAGATTCAAAGAGAGTGAGATGCCAGCTCCTTTCATTCAGTCAGTAGCTTCAAACATTTCTGGACGTTTTTCAATGGCAAAAATCAATGAATATTGTAAATGCACAAACAGTAATATCTCCACATTGCAAGGTGCAATTCTGAAATTTTTTGCTTTTTCCTGTTAATCCTAGCATGATAAAGAAGATTCAAAGAGAGTGAGATGCCAGCTCCTTTCATTCAGTCAGTAGCTTCAAACATTTCTGGTATATGAAAAACATGTTTTTCAATGGCAAAAATCAATGAATATTGTAAATGCACAAACAGTAATATCTCCACATTGCAAGGTGCAATTCTGAAATGTTTTGCTTTTTCCTGCTAATCCTAGCATGATAAAGAAGATTCAAAGAGAGTGAGATGCCAGCTCCTTTCATTCAGTCAGTAGCTTCAAACATTTCTGGTATATGAAAAACATGTTTTTCAATGGCAAAAATCAATGAATATTGTAAATGCACAAACAGTAATATCTCCACATTGCAAGGTGCAATTCTGAAATTTTTTGCTTTTTCCTGCTAATCCTAGCATGATAAAGAAGATTCAAAGAGAGTGAGATGCCAGCTCCTTTCATTCAGTCAGTAGCTTCAAACATTTCTGGACGTTTTTCAATGGCAAAAATCAATGAATATTGTAAATGCACAAACAGTAATATCTCCACATTGCAAGGTGCAATTCTGAAATTTTTTGCTTTTTCCTGTTAATCCTAGCATGATAAAGAAGATTCAAAGAGAGTGAGATGCCAGCTCCTTTCATTCAGTCAGTAGCTTCAAACATTTCTGGTATATGAAAAACATGTTTTTCAATGGCAAAAATCAATGAATATTGTAAAGGCACAAACAGTAATATCTCCACATTGCAAGGTGCAATTCTGAAATTTTTTGCTTTTTCCTGTTAATCCTAGCTTGATAAAGAAGATTCAGAGTGAGATGCCAGCTCCTTTCATTCAGTCAGTAGCTTCAAACATTTCTGGTATATGAAAAACATGTTTTTCAATGGCAAAAATCAATGAATATTGTAAATGCACAAACAGTAATATCTCCACATTGCAAGGTGCAATTCTGAAATTTTTTGCTTTTTCCTGTTAATCCTAGCATGATAAAGAAGATTCAAAGAGAGTCAGTAGCTTCAAACATTTCTGGTATATGAAAAACATGTTTTTCAATGGCAAAAATCAATGAATATTGTAAATGCACAAACAGTAATATCTCCACATTGCAAGGTGCAATTCTGAAATTTTTTGCTTTTTCCTGCTAATCCTAGCATGATAAAGAAGATTCAAAGAGAGTGAGATGCCAGCTCCTTTCATTCAGTCAGTAGCTTCAAACATTTCTGGACGTTTTTCAATGGCAAAAATCAATGAATATTGTAAATGCACAAACAGTAATATCTCCACATTGCAAGGTGCAATTCTGAAATTTTTTGCTTTTTCCTGTTAATCCTAGCATGATAAAGAAGATTCAAAGAGAGTGAGATGCCAGCTCCTTTCATTCAGTCAGTAGCTTCAAACATTTCTGGTATATGAAAAACATGTTTTTCAATGGCAAAAATCAATGAATATTGTAAATGCACAAACAGTAATATCTCCACATTGCAAGGTGCAATTCTGAAATTTTTAGCTTTTTCCTGTTAATCCTAGCATGATAAAGAAGATTCAAAGAGAGTGAGATGCCAGCTCCTTTCATTCAGTCAGTAGCTTCAAACATTTCTGGACGTTTTTCAATGGCAAAAATCAATGAATATTGTAAATGCACAAACAGTAATATCTCCACATTGCAAGGTGCAATTCTGAAATTTTTTGCTTTTTCCTGTTAATCCTAGCATGATAAAGAAGATTCAAAGAGAGTGAGATGCCAGCTCCTTTCATTCAGTCAGTAGCTTCAAACATTTCTGGTATATGAAAAACATGTTTTTCAATGGCAAAAATCAATGAATATTGTAAATGCACAAACAGTAATATCTCCACATTGCAAGGTGCAATTCTGAAATTTTTTGCTTTTTCCTGCTAATTCTAGCATGATAAAGAAGATTCAAAGAGAGTGAGATGCCAGCTCCTTTCATTCAGTCAGTAGCTTCAAACATTTCTGGACGTTTTTCAATGGCAAAAATCAATGAATATTGTAAATGCACAAACAGTAATATCTCCACATTGCAAGGTGCAATTCTGAAATTTTTTGCTTTTTCCTGTTAATCCTAGCATGATAAAGAAGATTCAAAGAGAGTGAGATGCCAGCTCCTTTCATTCAGTCAGTAGCTTCAAACATTTCTGGTATATGAAAAACATGTTTTTCAATGGCAAAAATCAATGAATATTGTAAATGCACAAACAGTAATATCTCCACATTGCAAGGTGCAATTCTGAAATTTTTTGCTTTTTCCTGTTAATCCTAGCATGATAAAGAAGATTCAGAGTGAGATGCCAGCTCCTTTCATTCAGTCAGTAGCTTCAAACATTTCTGGTATATGAAAAACATGTTTTTCAATGGCAAAAATCAATGAATATTGTAAATGCACAAACAGTAATATCTCCACATTGCAAGGTGCAATTCTGAAATTTTTTGCTTTTTCCTGCAAATCCTAGCATGATAAAGAAGATTCAAAGAGAGTGAGATGCCAGCTCCTTTCATTCAGTCAGTAGCTTCAAACATTTCTGGTATATGAAAAACGTTTTTCAATGGCAAAAATCAATGAATATTGTAAATGCACAAACAGTAATATCTCCACAATGCAAGGTGCAATTCTGAAATTTTTTGCTTTTTCCTGCTAATCCTAGCATGATAAAGAAGATTCAAAGAGAGTGAGATGCCAGCTCCTTTCATTCAGTCAGTAGCTTCAAACATTTCTGGTATATGAAAAACATGTTTTTCAATGGCAAAAATCAATGAATATTGTAAATGCACAAACAGTAATATCTCCACATTGCAAGGTGCAATTCTGAAATTTTTAGCTTTTTCCTGTTAATCCTAGCATGATAAAGAAGATTCAAAGAGAGTGAGATGCCAGCTCCTTTCATTCAGTCAGTAGCTTCAAACATTTCTGGACGTTTTTCAATGGCTAAAATCAATGAATATTGTAAATGCACAAACAGTAATATCTCCACATTGCAAGGTGCAATTCTGAAATTTTTTGCTTTTTCCTGTTAATCCTAGCATGATAAAGAAGATTCAAAGAGAGTGAGATGCCAGCTCCTTTCATTCAGTCAGTAGCTTCAAACATTTCTGGTATATGAAAAACATGTTTTTCAATGGCAAAAATCAATGAATATTGTAAATGCACAAACAGTAATATCTCCACATTGCAAGGTGCAATTCTGAAATTTTTTGCTTTTTCCTGCTAATCCTAGCATGATAAAGAAGATTCAAAGAGAGTGAGATGCCAGCTCCTTTCATTCAGTCAGTAGCTTCAAACATTTCTGGTATATGAAAAACATGTTTTTCAATGGCAAAAATCAATGAATATTGTAAATGCACAAACAGTAATATCTCCACATTGCAAGGTGCAATTCTGAAATTTTTTGCTTTTTCCTGCTAATCCTAGCATGATAAAGAAGATTCAAAGAGAGTGAGATGCCAGCTCCTTTCATTCAGTCAGTAGCTTCAAACATTTCTGGACGTTTTTCAATGGCAAAAATCAATGAAAATTGTAAATGCACAAACAGTAATATCTCCACATTGCAAGGTGCAATTCTGAAATTTTTTGCTTTTTCCTGTTAATCCTAGCATGATAAAGAAGATTCAAAGAGAGTGAGATGCCAGCTCCTTTCATTCAGTCAGTAGCTTCAAACATTTCTGGAATATGAAAAACATGTTTTTCAATGGCAAAAATCAATGAATATTGTAAATGCACAAACAGTAATATCTCCACATTGCAAGGTGCAATTCTGAAATTTTTAGCTTTTTCCTGTTAATCCTAGCATGATAAAGAAGATTCAAAGAGAGTGAGATGCCAGCTCCTTTCATTCAGTCAGTAGCTTCAAACATTTCTGGACGTTTTTCAATGGCTAAAATCAATGAATATTGTAAATGCACAAACAGTAATATCTCCACATTGCAAGGTGCAATTCTGAAATTTTTTGCTTTTTCCTGTTAATCCTAGCATGATAAAGAAGATTCAAAGAGAGTGAGATGCCAGCTCCTTTCATTCAGTCAGTAGCTTCAAACATTTCTGGTATATGAAAAACATGTTTTTCAATGGCAAAAATCAATGAATATTGTAAATGCACAAACAGTAATATCTCCACATTGCAAGGTGCAATTCTGAAATTTTTTGCTTTTTCCTGCTAATCCTAGCATGATAAAGAAGATTCAAAGAGAGTGAGATGCCAGCTCCTTTCATTCAGTCAGTAGCTTCAAACATTTCTGGTATATGAAAAACATGTTTTTCAATGGCAAAAATCAATGAATATTGTAAATGCACAAACAGTAATATCTCCAAATTGCAAGGTGCAATTCTGAAATTTTTTGCTTTTTCCTGCTAATCCTAGCATGATAAAGAAGATTCAAAGAGAGTGAGATGCCAGCTCCTTTCATTCAGTCAGTAGCTTCAAACATTTCTGGACGTTTTTCAATGGCAAAAATCAATGAAAATTGTAAATGCACAAACAGTAATATCTCCACATTGCAAGGTGCAATTCTGAAATTTTTTGCTTTTTCCTGTTAATCCTAGCATGATAAAGAAGATTCAAAGAGAGTGAGATGCCAGCTCCTTTCATTCAGTCAGTAGCTTCAAACATTTCTGGAATATGAAAAACATGTTTTTCAATGGCAAAAATCAATGAATATTGTAAATGCACAAACAGTAATATCTCCACGTTGCAAGGTGCAATTCTGAAATTTTTTGATTTTTCCTGTTAATCCTAGCATGATAAAGAAGATTCAAAGAGAGTGAGATGCCAGCTCCTTTCATTCAGTCAGTAGCTTCAAACATTTCTGGTATATGAAAAACATGTTTTTCAATGGCAAAAATCAATGAATATTGTAAATGCACAAACAGTAATATCTCCACATTGCAAGGTGCAATTCTGAAATTTTTTGCTTTTTCCTGCTAATCCTAGCATGATAAAGAAGATTCAAAGAGAGTGAGATGCCAGCTCCTTTCATTCAGTCAGTAGCTTCAAACATTTCTGGTATATGAAAAACATGTTTTTCAATGGCAAAAATCAATGAATATTGTAAATGCACAAACAGTAATATCTCCACATTGCAAGGTGCAATTCTGAAATTTTTTGCTTTTTCCTGCTAATCCTAGCATGATAAAGAAGATTCAAAGAGAGTGAGATGCCAGCTCCTTTCATTCAGTCAGTAGCTTCAAACATTTCTGGACGTTTTTCAATGGCAAAAATCAATGAATATTGTAAATGCACAAACAGTAATATCTCCACATTGCAAGGTGCAATTCTGAAATTTTTTGCTTTTTCCTGTTAATCCTAGCATGATAAAGAAGATTCAAAGAGAGTGAGATGCCAGCTCCTTTCATTCAGTCAGTAGCTTCAAACATTTCTGGTATATGAAAAACATGTTTTTCAATGGCAAAAATCAATGAATATTGTAAATGCACAAACAGTAATATCTCCACATTGCAAGGTGCAATTCTGAAATTTTTAGCTTTTTCCTGTTAATCCTAGCATGATAAAGAAGATTCAAAGAGAGTGAGATGCCAGCTCCTTTCATTCAGTCAGTAGCTTCAAACATTTCTGGTATATGAAAAACATGTTTTTCAATGGCAAAAATCAATGAATATTGTAAATGCACAAACAGTAATATCTCCACATTGCAAGGTGCAATTCTGAAATTTTTTGCTTTTTCCTGCTAATCCTAGCATGATAAAGAAGATTCAAAGAGAGTGAGATGCCAGCTCCTTTCATTCAGTCAGTAGCTTCAAACATTTCTGGACGTTTTTCAATGGCAAAAATCAATGAATATTGTAAATGCACAAACAGTAATATCTCCACATTGCAAGGTGCAATTCTGAAATTTTTTGCTTTTTCCTGTTAATCCTAGCATGATAAAGAAGATTCAAAGAGAGTGAGATGCCAGCTCCTTTCATTCAGTCAGTAGCTTCAAACATTTCTGGTATATGAAAAACATGTTTTTCAATGGCAAAAATCAATGAATATTGTAAATGCACAAACAGTAATATCTCCACATTGCAAGGTGCAATTCGGAAATTTTTTGCTTTTTCCTGCTAATCCTAGCATGATAATGAAGATTCAAAGAGAGTGAGATGCCAGCTCCTTTCATTCAGTCAGTAGCTTCAAACATTTCTGGACGTTTTTCAATGGCAAAAATCAATGAATATTGTAAATGCACAAACAGTAATATCTCCACATTGCAAGGTGCAATTCTGAAATTTTTTGCTTTTTCCTGTTAATCCTAGCATGATAAAGAAGATTCAAAGAGAGTGAGATGCCAGCTCCTTTCATTCAGTCAGTAGCTTCAAACATTTCTGGTATATGAAAAACATGTTTTTCAATGGCAAAAATCAATGAATATTGTAAATGCACAAACAGTAATATCTCCACATTGCAAGGTGCAATTCTGAAATTTTTTGCTTTTTCCTGCTAATCCTAGCATGATAAAGAAGATTCAAAGAGAGTGAGATGCCAGCTCCTTTCATTCAGTCAGTAGCTTCAAACATTTCTGGTATATGAAAAACATGTTTTTCAATGGCAAAAATCAATGAATATTGTAAATGCACAAACAGTAATATCTCCACATTGCAAGGTGCAATTCAGAAATTTTTTGCTTTTTCCTGCTAATCCTAGCATGATAAAGAAGATTCAAAGAGAGTGAGATGCCAGCTCCTTTCATTCAGTCAGTAGCTTCAAACATTTCTGGACGTTTTTCAATGGCAAAAATCAATGAATATTGTAAATGCACAAACAGTAATATCTCCACATTGCAAGGTGCAATTCTGAAATTTTTTGCTTTTTCCTGTTAATCCTAGCATGATAAAGAAGATTCAAAGAGAGTGAGATGCCAGCTCCTTTCATTCAGTCAGTAGCTTCAAACATTTCTGGTATATGAAAAACATGTTTTTCAATGGCAAAAATCAATGAATATTGTAAATGCACAAACAGTAATATCTCCACATTGCAAGGTGCAATTCTGAAATTTTTTGCTTTTTCCTGTTAATCCTAGCATGATAAAGAAGATTCAAAGAGAGTGAGATGCCAGCTCCTTTCATTCAGTCAGTAGCTTCAAACATTTCTGGTATATGAAAAACATGTTTTTCAATGGCAAAAATCAATGAATATTGTAAATGCACAAACAGTAATATCTCCACATTGCAAGGTGCAATTCTGAAATTTTTTGCTTTTTCCTGCTAATCCTAGCATGATAAAGAAGATTCAAAGAGAGTGAGATGCCAGCTCCTTTCATTCAGTCAGTAGCTTCAAACATTTCTGGACGTTTTTCAATGGCAAAAATCAATGAATATTGTAAATGCACAAACAGTAATATCTCCACATTGCAAGGTGCAATTCTGAAATTTTTTGCTTTTTCCTGTTAATCCTAGCATGATAAAGAAGATTCAAAGAGAGTGAGATGCCAGCTCCTTTCAGTCAGTAGCTTCAAACATTTCTGGTATATGAAAAACATGTTTTTCAATGGCAAAAATCAATGAATATTGTAAATGCACAAACAGTAATATCTCCACATTGCAAGGTGCAATTCTGAAATTTTTTGCTTTTTCCTGCTAATCCTAGCATGATAAAGAAGATTCAAAGAAGTGAGATGCCAGCTCCTTTCATTCAGTCAGTAGCTTCAAACATTTCTGGTATATGAAAAACATGTTTTTCAATGGCAAAAATCAATGAATATTGTAAATGCACAAACAGTAATATCTCCACATTGCAAGGTGCAATTCTGAAATTTTTTGCTTTTTCCTGCTAATCCTAGCATGATAAAGAAGATTCAAAGAGAGTGAGATGCCAGCTCCTTTCATTCAGTCAGTAGCTTCAAACATTTCTGGTATATGAAAAACATGTTTTTCAATGGCAAAAATCAATGAATATTGTAAATGCACAAACAGTAATATCTCCACATTGCAAGGTGCAATTCTGAAATTTTTAGTTTTTTCCTGTTAATCCTAGCATGATAAAGATTCAAAGAGAGTGAGATGCCAGCTCCTTTCATTCAGTCAGTAGCTTCAAACATTTCTGGACGTTTTTCAATGGCAAAAATCAATGAATATTGTAAATGCACAAACAGTAATATCTCCACATTGCAAGGTGCAATTCTGAAATTTTTTGCTTTTTCCTGTTAATCCTAGCATGATAAAGAAGATTCAAAGAGAGTGAGATGCCAGCTCCTTTCATTCAGTCAGTAGCTTCAAACATTTCTGGAATATGAAAAACATGTTTTTCAATGGCAAAAATCAATGAATATTGTAAATGCACAAACAGTAATATCTCCACGTTGCAAGGTGCAATTCTGAAATTTTTTGATTTTTCCTGTTAATCCTAGCATGATAAAGAAGATTCAAAGAGAGTGAGATGCCAGCTCCTTTCATTCAGTCAGTAGCTTCAAACATTTCTGGTATATGAAAAACATGTTTTTCAATGGCAAAAATCAATGAATATTGTAAATGCACAAACAGTAATATCTCCACATTGCAAGGTGCAATTCTGAAATTTTTTGCTTTTTCCTGCTAATCCTAGCATGATAAAGAAGATTCAAAGAGAGTGAGATGCCAGCTCCTTTCATTCAGTCAGTAGCTTCAAACATTTCTGGTATATGAAAAACATGTTTTTCAATGGCAAAAATCAATGAATATTGTAAATGCACAAACAGTAATATCTCCACATTGCAAGGTGCAATTCTGAAATTTTTTGCTTTTTCCTGCTAATCCTAGCATGATAAAGAAGATTCAAAGAGAGTGAGATGCCAGCTCCTTTCATTCAGTCAGTAGCTTCAAACATTTCTGGACGTTTTTCAATGGCAAAAATCAATGAATATTGTAAATGCACAAACAGTAATATCTCCACATTGCAAGGTGCAATTCTGAAATTTTTTGCTTTTTCCTGTTAATCCTAGCATGATAAAGAAGATTCAAAGAGAGTGAGATGCCAGCTCCTTTCATTCAGTCAGTAGCTTCAAACATTTCTGGTATATGAAAAACATGTTTTTCAATGGCAAAAATCAATGAATATTGTAAATGCACAAACAGTAATATCTCCACATTGCAAGGTGCAATTCTGAAATTTTTAGCTTTTTCCTGTTAATCCTAGCATGATAAAGAAGATTCAAAGAGAGTGAGATGCCAGCTCCTTTCATTCAGTCAGTAGCTTCAAACATTTCTGGTATATGAAAAACATGTTTTTCAATGGCAAAAATCAATGAATATTGTAAATGCACAAACAGTAATATCTCCACATTGCAAGGTGCAATTCTGAAATTTTTTGCTTTTTCCTGCTAATCCTAGCATGATAAAGAAGATTCAAAGAGAGTGAGATGCCAGCTCCTTTCATTCAGTCAGTAGCTTCAAACATTTCTGGACGTTTTTCAATGGCAAAAATCAATGAATATTGTAAATGCACAAACAGTAATATCTCCACATTGCAAGGTGCAATTCTGAAATTTTTTGCTTTTTCCTGTTAATCCTAGCATGATAAAGAAGATTCAAAGAGAGTGAGATGCCAGCTCCTTTCATTCAGTCAGTAGCTTCAAACATTTCTGGTATATGAAAAACATGTTTTTCAATGGCAAAAATCAATGAATATTGTAAATGCACAAACAGTAATATCTCCACATTGCAAGGTGCAATTCGGAAATTTTTTGCTTTTTCCTGCTAATCCTAGCATGATAATGAAGATTCAAAGAGAGTGAGATGCCAGCTCCTTTCATTCAGTCAGTAGCTTCAAACATTTCTGGACGTTTTTCAATGGCAAAAATCAATGAATATTGTAAATGCACAAACAGTAATATCTCCACATTGCAAGGTGCAATTCTGAAATTTTTTGCTTTTTCCTGTTAATCCTAGCATGATAAAGAAGATTCAAAGAGAGTGAGATGCCAGCTCCTTTCATTCAGTCAGTAGCTTCAAACATTTCTGGTATATGAAAAACATGTTTTTCAATGGCAAAAATCAATGAATATTGTAAATGCACAAACAGTAATATCTCCACATTGCAAGGTGCAATTCTGAAATTTTTTGCTTTTTCCTGCTAATCCTAGCATGATAAAGAAGATTCAAAGAGAGTGAGATGCCAGCTCCTTTCATTCAGTCAGTAGCTTCAAACATTTCTGGTATATGAAAAACATGTTTTTCAATGGCAAAAATCAATGAATATTGTAAATGCACAAACAGTAATATCTCCACATTGCAAGGTGCAATTCAGAAATTTTTTGCTTTTTCCTGCTAATCCTAGCATGATAAAGAAGATTCAAAGAGAGTGAGATGCCAGCTCCTTTCATTCAGTCAGTAGCTTCAAACATTTCTGGACGTTTTTCAATGGCAAAAATCAATGAATATTGTAAATGCACAAACAGTAATATCTCCACATTGCAAGGTGCAATTCTGAAATTTTTTGCTTTTTCCTGTTAATCCTAGCATGATAAAGAAGATTCAAAGAGAGTGAGATGCCAGCTCCTTTCATTCAGTCAGTAGCTTCAAACATTTCTGGTATATGAAAAACATGTTTTTCAATGGCAAAAATTAATGAATATTGTAAATACACAAACAGTAATATCTCCACATTGCAAGGTGCAATTCTGAAATTTTTTGCTTTTTCCTGCTAATCCTAGCATGATAAAGAAGATTCAAAGAGAGTGAGATGCCAGCTCCTTTCATTCAGTCAGTAGCTTCAAACATTTCTGGACGTTTTTCAATGGCAAAAATCAATGAAAATTGTAAATGCACAAACAGTAATATCTCCACATTGCAAGGTGCAATTCTGAAATTTTTTGCTTTTTCCTGTTAATCCTAGCATGATAAAGAAGATTCAAAGAGAGTGAGATGCCAGCTCCTTTCATTCAGTCAGTAGCTTCAAACATTTCTGGAATATGAAAAACATGTTTTTCAATGGCAAAAATCAATGAATATTGTAAATGCACAAACAGTAATATCTCCACGTTGCAAGGTGCAATTCTGAAATTTTTTGATTTTTCCTGTTAATCCTAGCATGATAAAGAAGATTCAAAGAGAGTGAGATGCCAGCTCCTTTCATTCAGTCAGTAGCTTCAAACATTTCTGGTATATGAAAAACATGTTTTTCAATGGCAAAAATCAATGAATATTGTAAATGCACAAACAGTAATATCTCCACATTGCAAGGTGCAATTCTGAAATTTTTTGCTTTTTCCTGCTAATCCTAGCATGATAAAGAAGATTCAAAGAGAGTGAGATGCCAGCTCCTTTCATTCAGTCAGTAGCTTCAAACATTTCTGGTATATGAAAAACATGTTTTTCAATGGCAAAAATCAATGAATATTGTAAATGCACAAACAGTAATATCTCCACATTGCAAGGTGCAATTCTGAAATTTTTTGCTTTTTCCTGCTAATCCTAGCATGATAAAGAAGATTCAAAGAGAGTGAGATGCCAGCTCCTTTCATTCAGTCAGTAGCTTCAAACATTTCTGGACGTTTTTCAATGGCAAAAATCAATGAATATTGTAAATGCACAAACAGTAATATCTCCACATTGCAAGGTGCAATTCTGAAATTTTTTGCTTTTTCCTGTTAATCCTAGCATGATAAAGAAGATTCAAAGAGAGTGAGATGCCAGCTCCTTTCATTCAGTCAGTAGCTTCAAACATTTCTGGTATATGAAAAACATGTTTTTCAATGGCAAAAATCAATGAATATTGTAAATGCACAAACAGTAATATCTCCACATTGCAAGGTGCAATTCTGAAATTTTTAGCTTTTTCCTGTTAATCCTAGCATGATAAAGAAGATTCAAAGAGAGTGAGATGCCAGCTCCTTTCATTCAGTCAGTAGCTTCAAACATTTCTGGTATATGAAAAACATGTTTTTCAATGGCAAAAATCAATGAATATTGTAAATGCACAAACAGTAATATCTCCACATTGCAAGGTGCAATTCTGAAATTTTTTGCTTTTTCCTGCTAATCCTAGCATGATAAAGAAGATTCAAAGAGAGTGAGATGCCAGCTCCTTTCATTCAGTCAGTAGCTTCAAACATTTCTGGACGTTTTTCAATGGCAAAAATCAATGAATATTGTAAATGCACAAACAGTAATATCTCCACATTGCAAGGTGCAATTCTGAAATTTTTTGCTTTTTCCTGTTAATCCTAGCATGATAAAGAAGATTCAAAGAGAGTGAGATGCCAGCTCCTTTCATTCAGTCAGTAGCTTCAAACATTTCTGGTATATGAAAAACATGTTTTTCAATGGCAAAAATCAATGAATATTGTAAATGCACAAACAGTAATATCTCCACATTGCAAGGTGCAATTCGGAAATTTTTTGCTTTTTCCTGCTAATCCTAGCATGATAATGAAGATTCAAAGAGAGTGAGATGCCAGCTCCTTTCATTCAGTCAGTAGCTTCAAACATTTCTGGACGTTTTTCAATGGCAAAAATCAATGAATATTGTAAATGCACAAACAGTAATATCTCCACATTGCAAGGTGCAATTCTGAAATTTTTTGCTTTTTCCTGTTAATCCTAGCATGATAAAGAAGATTCAAAGAGAGTGAGATGCCAGCTCCTTTCATTCAGTCAGTAGCTTCAAACATTTCTGGTATATGAAAAACATGTTTTTCAATGGCAAAAATCAATGAATATTGTAAATGCACAAACAGTAATATCTCCACATTGCAAGGTGCAATTCTGAAATTTTTTGCTTTTTCCTGCTAATCCTAGCATGATAAAGAAGATTCAAAGAGAGTGAGATGCCAGCTCCTTTCATTCAGTCAGTAGCTTCAAACATTTCTGGTATATGAAAAACATGTTTTTCAATGGCAAAAATCAATGAATATTGTAAATGCACAAACAGTAATATCTCCACATTGCAAGGTGCAATTCAGAAATTTTTTGCTTTTTCCTGCTAATCCTAGCATGATAAAGAAGATTCAAAGAGAGTGAGATGCCAGCTCCTTTCATTCAGTCAGTAGCTTCAAACATTTCTGGACGTTTTTCAATGGCAAAAATCAATGAATATTGTAAATGCACAAACAGTAATATCTCCACATTGCAAGGTGCAATTCTGAAATTTTTTGCTTTTTCCTGTTAATCCTAGCATGATAAAGAAGATTCAAAGAGAGTGAGATGCCAGCTCCTTTCATTCAGTCAGTAGCTTCAAACATTTCTGGTATATGAAAAACATGTTTTTCAATGGCAAAAATCAATGAATATTGTAAATGCACAAACAGTAATATCTCCACATTGCAAGGTGCAATTCTGAAATTTTTTGCTTTTTCCTGTTAATCCTAGCATGATAAAGAAGATTCAAAGAGAGTGAGATGCCAGCTCCTTTCATTCAGTCAGTAGCTTCAAACATTTCTGGTATATGAAAAACATGTTTTTCAATGGCAAAAATCAATGAATATTGTAAATGCACAAACAGTAATATCTCCACATTGCAAGGTGCAATTCTGAAATTTTTTGCTTTTTCCTGCTAATCCTAGCATGATAAAGAAGATTCAAAGAGAGTGAGATGCCAGCTCCTTTCATTCAGTCAGTAGCTTCAAACATTTCTGGACGTTTTTCAATGGCAAAAATCAATGAATATTGTAAATGCACAAACAGTAATATCTCCACATTGCAAGGTGCAATTCTGAAATTTTTTGCTTTTTCCTGTTAATCCTAGCATGATAAAGAAGATTCAAAGAGAGTGAGATGCCAGCTCCTTTCAGTCAGTAGCTTCAAACATTTCTGGTATATGAAAAACATGTTTTTCAATGGCAAAAATCAATGAATATTGTAAATGCACAAACAGTAATATCTCCACATTGCAAGGTGCAATTCTGAAATTTTTTGCTTTTTCCTGCTAATCCTAGCATGATAAAGAAGATTCAAAGAGAGTGAGATGCCAGCTCCTTTCATTCAGTCAGTAGCTTCAAACATTTCTGGTATATGAAAAACATGTTTTTCAATGGCAAAAATCAATGAATATTGTAAATGCACAAACAGTAATATCTCCACATTGCAAGGTGCAATTCTGAAATTTTTTGCTTTTTCCTGCTAATCCTAGCATGATAAAGAAGATTCAAAGAGAGTGAGATGCCAGCTCCTTTCATTCAGTCAGTAGCTTCAAACATTTCTGGTATATGAAAAACATGTTTTTCAATGGCAAAAATCAATGAATATTGTAAATGCACAAACAGTAATATCTCCACATTGCAAGGTGCAATTCTGAAATTTTTAGTTTTTTCCTGTTAATCCTAGCATGATAAAGATTCAAAGAGAGTGAGATGCCAGCTCCTTTCATTCAGTCAGTAGCTTCAAACATTTCTGGACGTTTTTCAATGGCAAAAATCAATGAATATTGTAAATGCACAAACAGTAATATCTCCACATTGCAAGGTGCAATTCTGAAATTTTTTGCTTTTTCCTGTTAATCCTAGCATGATAAAGAAGATTCAAAGAGAGTGAGATGCCAGCTCCTTTCATTCAGTCAGTAGCTTCAAACATTTCTGGAATATGAAAAACATGTTTTTCAATGGCAAAAATCAATGAATATTGTAAATGCACAAACAGTAATATCTCCACGTTGCAAGGTGCAATTCTGAAATTTTTTGATTTTTCCTGTTAATCCTAGCATGATAAAGAAGATTCAAAGAGAGTGAGATGCCAGCTCCTTTCATTCAGTCAGTAGCTTCAAACATTTCTGGTATATGAAAAACATGTTTTTCAATGGCAAAAATCAATGAATATTGTAAATGCACAAACAGTAATATCTCCACATTGCAAGGTGCAATTCTGAAATTTTTTGCTTTTTCCTGCTAATCCTAGCATGATAAAGAAGATTCAAAGAGAGTGAGATGCCAGCTCCTTTCATTCAGTCAGTAGCTTCAAACATTTCTGGTATATGAAAAACATGTTTTTCAATGGCAAAAATCAATGAATATTGTAAATGCACAAACAGTAATATCTCCACATTGCAAGGTGCAATTCTGAAATTTTTTGCTTTTTCCTGCTAATCCTAGCATGATAAAGAAGATTCAAAGAGAGTGAGATGCCAGCTCCTTTCATTCAGTCAGTAGCTTCAAACATTTCTGGACGTTTTTCAATGGCAAAAATCAATGAATATTGTAAATGCACAAACAGTAATATCTCCACATTGCAAGGTGCAATTCTGAAATTTTTTGCTTTTTCCTGTTAATCCTAGCATGATAAAGAAGATTCAAAGAGAGTGAGATGCCAGCTCCTTTCATTCAGTCAGTAGCTTCAAACATTTCTGGTATATGAAAAACATGTTTTTCAATGGCAAAAATCAATGAATATTGTAAATGCACAAACAGTAATATCTCCACATTGCAAGGTGCAATTCTGAAATTTTTAGCTTTTTCCTGTTAATCCTAGCATGATAAAGAAGATTCAAAGAGAGTGAGATGCCAGCTCCTTTCATTCAGTCAGTAGCTTCAAACATTTCTGGTATATGAAAAACATGTTTTTCAATGGCAAAAATCAATGAATATTGTAAATGCACAAACAGTAATATCTCCACATTGCAAGGTGCAATTCTGAAATTTTTTGCTTTTTCCTGCTAATCCTAGCATGATAAAGAAGATTCAAAGAGAGTGAGATGCCAGCTCCTTTCATTCAGTCAGTAGCTTCAAACATTTCTGGACGTTTTTCAATGGCAAAAATCAATGAATATTGTAAATGCACAAACAGTAATATCTCCACATTGCAAGGTGCAATTCTGAAATTTTTTGCTTTTTCCTGTTAATCCTAGCATGATAAAGAAGATTCAAAGAGAGTGAGATGCCAGCTCCTTTCATTCAGTCAGTAGCTTCAAACATTTCTGGTATATGAAAAACATGTTTTTCAATGGCAAAAATCAATGAATATTGTAAATGCACAAACAGTAATATCTCCACATTGCAAGGTGCAATTCGGAAATTTTTTGCTTTTTCCTGCTAATCCTAGCATGATAATGAAGATTCAAAGAGAGTGAGATGCCAGCTCCTTTCATTCAGTCAGTAGCTTCAAACATTTCTGGACGTTTTTCAATGGCAAAAATCAATGAATATTGTAAATGCACAAACAGTAATATCTCCACATTGCAAGGTGCAATTCTGAAATTTTTTGCTTTTTCCTGTTAATCCTAGCATGATAAAGAAGATTCAAAGAGAGTGAGATGCCAGCTCCTTTCATTCAGTCAGTAGCTTCAAACATTTCTGGTATATGAAAAACATGTTTTTCAATGGCAAAAATCAATGAATATTGTAAATGCACAAACAGTAATATCTCCACATTGCAAGGTGCAATTCTGAAATTTTTTGCTTTTTCCTGCTAATCCTAGCATGATAAAGAAGATTCAAAGAGAGTGAGATGCCAGCTCCTTTCATTCAGTCAGTAGCTTCAAACATTTCTGGTATATGAAAAACATGTTTTTCAATGGCAAAAATCAATGAATATTGTAAATGCACAAACAGTAATATCTCCACATTGCAAGGTGCAATTCAGAAATTTTTTGCTTTTTCCTGCTAATCCTAGCATGATAAAGAAGATTCAAAGAGAGTGAGATGCCAGCTCCTTTCATTCAGTCAGTAGCTTCAAACATTTCTGGACGTTTTTCAATGGCAAAAATCAATGAATATTGTAAATGCACAAACAGTAATATCTCCACATTGCAAGGTGCAATTCTGAAATTTTTTGCTTTTTCCTGTTAATCCTAGCATGATAAAGAAGATTCAAAGAGAGTGAGATGCCAGCTCCTTTCATTCAGTCAGTAGCTTCAAACATTTCTGGTATATGAAAAACATGTTTTTCAATGGCAAAAATCAATGAATATTGTAAATGCACAAACAGTAATATCTCCACATTGCAAGGTGCAATTCTGAAATTTTTTGCTTTTTCCTGTTAATCCTAGCATGATAAAGAAGATTCAAAGAGAGTGAGATGCCAGCTCCTTTCATTCAGTCAGTAGCTTCAAACATTTCTGGTATATGAAAAACATGTTTTTCAATGGCAAAAATCAATGAATATTGTAAATGCACAAACAGTAATATCTCCACATTGCAAGGTGCAATTCTGAAATTTTTTGCTTTTTCCTGCTAATCCTAGCATGATAATGAAGATTCAAAGAGAGTGAGATGCCAGCTCCTTTCATTCAGTCAGTAGCTTCAAACATTTCTGGACGTTTTTCAATGGCAAAAATCAATGAATATTGTAAATGCACAAACAGTAATATCTCCACATTGCAAGGTGCAATTCTGAAATTTTTTGCTTTTTCCTGTTAATCCTAGCATGATAAAGAAGATTCAAAGAGAGTGAGATGCCAGCTCCTTTCATTCAGTCAGTAGCTTCAAACATTTCTGGTATATGAAAAACATGTTTTTCAATGGCAAAAATCAATGAATATTGTAAATGCACAAACAGTAATATCTCCACATTGCAAGGTGCAATTCTGAAATTTTTTGCTTTTTCCTGCTAATCCTAGCATGATAAAGAAGATTCAAAGAGAGTGAGATGCCAGCTCCTTTCATTCAGTCAGTAGCTTCAAACATTTCTGGTATATGAAAAACATGTTTTTCAATGGCAAAAATCAATGAATATTGTAAATGCACAAACAGTAATATCTCCACATTGCAAGGTGCAATTCAGAAATTTTTTGCTTTTTCCTGCTAATCCTAGCATGATAAAGAAGATTCAAAGAGAGTGAGATGCCAGCTCCTTTCATTCAGTCAGTAGCTTCAAACATTTCTGGACGTTTTTCAATGGCAAAAATCAATGAATATTGTAAATGCACAAACAGTAATATCTCCACATTGCAAGGTGCAATTCTGAAATTTTTTGCTTTTTCCTGTTAATCCTAGCATGATAAAGAAGATTCAAAGAGAGTGAGATGCCAGCTCCTTTCATTCAGTCAGTAGCTTCAAACATTTCTGGTATATGAAAAACATGTTTTTCAATGGCAAAAATCAATGAATATTGTAAATGCACAAACAGTAATATCTCCACATTGCAAGGTGCAATTCTGAAATTTTTTGCTTTTTCCTGTTAATCCTAGCATGATAAAGAAGATTCAAAGAGAGTGAGATGCCAGCTCCTTTCATTCAGTCAGTAGCTTCAAACATTTCTGGTATATGAAAAACATGTTTTTCAATGGCAAAAATCAATGAATATTGTAAATGCACAAACAGTAATATCTCCACATTGCAAGGTGCAATTCTGAAATTTTTTGCTTTTTCCTGCTAATCCTAGCATGATAAAGAAGATTCAAAGAGAGTGAGATGCCAGCTCCTTTCATTCAGTCAGTAGCTTCAAACATTTCTGGACGTTTTTCAATGGCAAAAATCAATGAATATTGTAAATGCACAAACAGTAATATCTCCACATTGCAAGGTGCAATTCTGAAATTTTTTGCTTTTTCCTGTTAATCCTAGCATGATAAAGAAGATTCAAAGAGAGTGAGATGCCAGCTCCTTTCAGTCAGTAGCTTCAAACATTTCTGGTATATGAAAAACATGTTTTTCAATGGCAAAAATCAATGAATATTGTAAATGCACAAACAGTAATATCTCCACATTGCAAGGTGCAATTCTGAAATTTTTTGCTTTTTCCTGCTAATCCTAGCATGATAAAGAAGATTCAAAGAGAGTGAGATGCCAGCTCCTTTCATTCAGTCAGTAGCTTCAAACATTTCTGGTATATGAAAAACATGTTTTTCAATGGCAAAAATCAATGAATATTGTAAATGCACAAACAGTAATATCTCCACATTGCAAGGTGCAATTCTGAAATTTTTTGCTTTTTCCTGCTAATCCTAGCATGATAAAGAAGATTCAAAGAGAGTGAGATGCCAGCTCCTTTCATTCAGTCAGTAGCTTCAAACATTTCTGGTATATGAAAAACATGTTTTTCAATGGCAAAAATCAATGAATATTGTAAATGCACAAACAGTAATATCTCCACATTGCAAGGTGCAATTCTGAAATTTTTAGTTTTTTCCTGTTAATCCTAGCATGATAAAGATTCAAAGAGAGTGAGATGCCAGCTCCTTTCATTCAGTCAGTAGCTTCAAACATTTCTGGACGTTTTTCAATGGCAAAAATCAATGAATATTGTAAATGCACAAACAGTAATATCTCCACATTGCAAGGTGCAATTCTGAAATTTTTTGCTTTTTCCTGTTAATCCTAGCATGATAAAGAAGATTCAAAGAGAGTGAGATGCCAGCTCCTTTCATTCAGTCAGTAGCTTCAAACATTTCTGGAATATGAAAAACATGTTTTTCAATGGCAAAAATCAATGAATATTGTAAATGCACAAACAGTAATATCTCCACGTTGCAAGGTGCAATTCTGAAATTTTTTGATTTTTCCTGTTAATCCTAGCATGATAAAGAAGATTCAAAGAGAGTGAGATGCCAGCTCCTTTCATTCAGTCAGTAGCTTCAAACATTTCTGGTATATGAAAAACATGTTTTTCAATGGCAAAAATCAATGAATATTGTAAATGCACAAACAGTAATATCTCCACATTGCAAGGTGCAATTCTGAAATTTTTTGCTTTTTCCTGCTAATCCTAGCATGATAAAGAAGATTCAAAGAGAGTGAGATGCCAGCTCCTTTCATTCAGTCAGTAGCTTCAAACATTTCTGGTATATGAAAAACATGTTTTTCAATGGCAAAAATCAATGAATATTGTAAATGCACAAACAGTAATATCTCCACATTGCAAGGTGCAATTCTGAAATTTTTTGCTTTTTCCTGCTAATCCTAGCATGATAAAGAAGATTCAAAGAGAGTGAGATGCCAGCTCCTTTCATTCAGTCAGTAGCTTCAAACATTTCTGGACGTTTTTCAATGGCAAAAATCAATGAATATTGTAAATGCACAAACAGTAATATCTCCACATTGCAAGGTGCAATTCTGAAATTTTTTGCTTTTTCCTGTTAATCCTAGCATGATAAAGAAGATTCAAAGAGAGTGAGATGCCAGCTCCTTTCATTCAGTCAGTAGCTTCAAACATTTCTGGTATATGAAAAACATGTTTTTCAATGGCAAAAATCAATGAATATTGTAAATGCACAAACAGTAATATCTCCACATTGCAAGGTGCAATTCTGAAATTTTTAGCTTTTTCCTGTTAATCCTAGCATGATAAAGAAGATTCAAAGAGAGTGAGATGCCAGCTCCTTTCATTCAGTCAGTAGCTTCAAACATTTCTGGTATATGAAAAACATGTTTTTCAATGGCAAAAATCAATGAATATTGTAAATGCACAAACAGTAATATCTCCACATTGCAAGGTGCAATTCTGAAATTTTTTGCTTTTTCCTGCTAATCCTAGCATGATAAAGAAGATTCAAAGAGAGTGAGATGCCAGCTCCTTTCATTCAGTCAGTAGCTTCAAACATTTCTGGACGTTTTTCAATGGCAAAAATCAATGAATATTGTAAATGCACAAACAGTAATATCTCCACATTGCAAGGTGCAATTCTGAAATTTTTTGCTTTTTCCTGTTAATCCTAGCATGATAAAGAAGATTCAAAGAGAGTGAGATGCCAGCTCCTTTCATTCAGTCAGTAGCTTCAAACATTTCTGGTATATGAAAAACATGTTTTTCAATGGCAAAAATCAATGAATATTGTAAATGCACAAACAGTAATATCTCCACATTGCAAGGTGCAATTCGGAAATTTTTTGCTTTTTCCTGCTTATCCTAGCATGATAATGAAGATTCAAAGAGAGTGAGATGCCAGCTCCTTTCATTCAGTCAGTAGCTTCAAACATTTCTGGACGTTTTTCAATGGCAAAAATCAATGAATATTGTAAATGCACAAACAGTAATATCTCCACATTGCAAGGTGCAATTCTGAAATTTTTTGCTTTTTCCTGTTAATCCTAGCATGATAAAGAAGATTCAAAGAGAGTGAGATGCCAGCTCCTTTCATTCAGTCAGTAGCTTCAAACATTTCTGGTATATGAAAAACATGTTTTTCAATGGCAAAAATCAATGAATATTGTAAATGCACAAACAGTAATATCTCCACATTGCAAGGTGCAATTCTGAAATTTTTTGCTTTTTCCTGCTAATCCTAGCATGATAAAGAAGATTCAAAGAGAGTGAGATGCCAGCTCCTTTCATTCAGTCAGTAGCTTCAAACATTTCTGGTATATGAAAAACATGTTTTTCAATGGCAAAAATCAATGAATATTGTAAATGCACAAACAGTAATATCTCCACATTGCAAGGTGCAATTCAGAAATTTTTTGCTTTTTCCTGCTAATCCTAGCATGATAAAGAAGATTCAAAGAGAGTGAGATGCCAGCTCCTTTCATTCAGTCAGTAGCTTCAAACATTTCTGGACGTTTTTCAATGGCAAAAATCAATGAATATTGTAAATGCACAAACAGTAATATCTCCACATTGCAAGGTGCAATTCTGAAATTTTTTGCTTTTTCCTGTTAATCCTAGCATGATAAAGAAGATTCAAAGAGAGTGAGATGCCAGCTCCTTTCATTCAGTCAGTAGCTTCAAACATTTCTGGTATATGAAAAACATGTTTTTCAATGGCAAAAATCAATGAATATTGTAAATGCACAAACAGTAATATCTCCACATTGCAAGGTGCAATTCTGAAATTTTTTGCTTTTTCCTGTTAATCCTAGCATGATAAAGAAGATTCAAAGAGAGTGAGATGCCAGCTCCTTTCATTCAGTCAGTAGCTTCAAACATTTCTGGTATATGAAAAACATGTTTTTCAATGGCAAAAATCAATGAATATTGTAAATGCACAAACAGTAATATCTCCACATTGCAAGGTGCAATTCTGAAATTTTTTGCTTTTTCCTGCTAATCCTAGCATGATAATGAAGATTCAAAGAGAGTGAGATGCCAGCTCCTTTCATTCAGTCAGTAGCTTCAAACATTTCTGGACGTTTTTCAATGGCAAAAATCAATGAATATTGTAAATGCACAAACAGTAATATCTCCACATTGCAAGGTGCAATTCTGAAATTTTTTGCTTTTTCCTGTTAATCCTAGCATGATAAAGAAGATTCAAAGAGAGTGAGATGCCAGCTCCTTTCATTCAGTCAGTAGCTTCAAACATTTCTGGTATATGAAAAACATGTTTTTCAATGGCAAAAATCAATGAATATTGTAAATGCACAAACAGTAATATCTCCACATTGCAAGGTGCAATTCTGAAATTTTTTGCTTTTTCCTGCTAATCCTAGCATGATAAAGAAGATTCAAAGAGAGTGAGATGCCAGCTCCTTTCATTCAGTCAGTAGCTTCAAACATTTCTGGTATATGAAAAACATGTTTTTCAATGGCAAAAATCAATGAATATTGTAAATGCACAAACAGTAATATCTCCACATTGCAAGGTGCAATTCAGAAATTTTTTGCTTTTTCCTGCTAATCCTAGCATGATAAAGAAGATTCAAACAGAGTGAGATGCCAGCTCCTTTCATTCAGTCAGTAGCTTCAAACATTTCTGGACGTTTTTCAATGGCAAAAATCAATGAATATTGTAAATGCACAAACAGTAATATCTCCACATTGCAAGGTGCAATTCTGAAATTTTTTGCTTTTTCCTGTTAATCCTAGCATGATAAAGAAGATTCAAAGAGAGTGAGATGCCAGCTCCTTTCATTCAGTCAGTAGCTTCAAACATTTCTGGTATATGAAAAACATGTTTTTCAATGGCAAAAATCAATGAATATTGTAAATGCACAAACAGTAATATCTCCACATTGCAAGGTGCAATTCTGAAATTTTTTGCTTTTTCCTGTTAATCCTAGCATGATAAAGAAGATTCAAAGAGAGTGAGATGCCAGCTCCTTTCATTCAGTCAGTAGCTTCAAACATTTCTGGTATATGAAAAACATGTTTTTCAATGGCAAAAATCAATGAATATTGTAAATGCACAAACAGTAATATCTCCACATTGCAAGGTGCAATTCTGAAATTTTTTGCTTTTTCCTGCTAATCCTAGCATGATAAAGAAGATTCAAAGAGAGTGAGATGCCAGCTCCTTTCATTCAGTCAGTAGCTTCAAACATTTCTGGACGTTTTTCAATGGCAAAAATCAATGAATATTGTAAATGCACAAACAGTAATATCTCCACATTGCAAGGTGCAATTCTGAAATTTTTTGCTTTTTCCTGTTAATCCTAGCATGATAAAGAAGATTCAAAGAGAGTGAGATGCCAGCTCCTTTCAGTCAGTAGCTTCAAACATTTCTGGTATATGAAAAACATGTTTTTCAATGGCAAAAATCAATGAATATTGTAAATGCACAAACAGTAATATCTCCACATTGCAAGGTGCAATTCTGAAATTTTTTGCTTTTTCCTGCTAATCCTAGCATGATAAAGAAGATTCAAAGAGAGTGAGATGCCAGCTCCTTTCATTCAGTCAGTAGCTTCAAACATTTCTGGTATATGAAAAACATGTTTTTCAATGGCAAAAATCAATGAATATTGTAAATGCACAAACAGTAATATCTCCACATTGCAAGGTGCAATTCTGAAATTTTTTGCTTTTTCCTGCTAATCCTAGCATGATAAAGAAGATTCAAAGAGAGTGAGATGCCAGCTCCTTTCATTCAGTCAGTAGCTTCAAACATTTCTGGTATATGAAAAACATGTTTTTCAATGGCAAAAATCAATGAATATTGTAAATGCACAAACAGTAATATCTCCACATTGCAAGGTGCAATTCTGAAATTTTTAGTTTTTTCCTGTTAATCCTAGCATGATAAAGATTCAAAGAGAGTGAGATGCCAGCTCCTTGCATTCAGTCAGTAGCTTCAAACATTTCTGGACGTTTTTCAATGGCAAAAATCAATGAATATTGTAAATGCACAAACAGTAATATCTCCACATTGCAAGGTGCAATTCTGAAATTTTTTGCTTTTTCCTGTTAATCCTAGCATGATAAAGAAGATTCAAAGAGAGTGAGATGCCAGCTCCTTTCATTCAGTCAGTAGCTTCAAACATTTCTGGTATATGAAAAACGTTTTTCAATGGCAAAAATCAATGAATATTGTAAATGCACAAACAGTAATATCTCCACATTGCAAGGTGCAATTCTGAAATTTTTTGCTTTTTCCTGCTAATCCTAGCATGATAAAGAAGATTCAAAGAGAGTGAGATGCCAGCTCCTTTCATTCAGTCAGTAGCTTCAAACATTTCTGGACGTTTTTCAATGGCAAAAATCAATGAATATTGTAAATGCACAAACAGTAATATCTCCACATTGCAAGGTGCAATTCTGAAATTTTTTGCTTTTTCCTGCTAATTCTAGCATGATAAAGAAGATTCAAAGAGAGTGAGATGCCAGCTCCTTTCATTCAGTCAGTAGCTTCAAACATTTCTGGTATATGAAAAACATGTTTTTCAATGGCAAAAATCAATGAATATTGTAAATGCACAAACAGTAATATCTCCACATTGCAAGGTGCAATTCTGAAATTTTTTGCTTTTTCCTGCTAATCCTAGCATGATAAAGAAGATTCAAAGAGAGTGAGATGCCAGCTCCTTTCATTCAGTCAGTAGCTTCAAACATTTCTGGACGTTTTTCAATGGCAAAAATCAATGAATATTGTAAATGCACAAACAGTAATATCTCCACATTGCAAGGTGCAATTCTGAAATTTTTTGCTTTTTCCTGCTAATCCTAGCATGATAAAGAAGATTCAAAGAGAGTGAGATGCCAGCTCCTTTCATTCAGTCAGTAGCTTCAAACATTTCTGGTATATGAAAAACATGTTTTTCAATGGCAAAAATCAATGAATATTGTAAATGCACAAACAGTAATATCTCCACATTGCAAGGTGCAATTCTGAAATTTTTTGCTTTTTCCTGCTAATCCTAGCATGATAAAGAAGATTCAAAGAGAGTGAGATGCCAGCTCCTTTCATTCAGTCAGTAGCTTCAAACATTTCTGGACGTTTTTCAATGGCAAAAATCAATGAATATTGTAAATGCACAAACAGTAATATCTCCACATTGCAAGGTGCAATTCTGAAATTTTTTGCTTTTTCCTGCTAATCCTAGCATGATAAAGAAGATTCAAAGAGAGTGAGATGCCAGCTCCTTTCATTCAGTCAGTAGCTTCAAACATTTCTGGTATATGAAAAACATGTTTTTCAATGGCAAAAATCAATGAATATTGTAAATGCACAAACAGTAATATCTCCACATTGCAAGGTGCAATTCTGAAATTTTTAGCTTTTTCCTGTTAATCCTAGCATGATAAAGAAGATTCAAAGAGAGTGAGATGCCAGCTCCTTTCATTCAGTCAGTAGCTTCAAACATTTCTGGACGTTTTTCAATGGCAAAAATCAATGAATATTGTAAATGCACAAACAGTAATATCTCCACATTGCAAGGTGCAATTCTGAAATTTTTTGCTTTTTCCTGTTAATCCTAGCATGATAAAGAAGATTCAAAGAGAGTGAGATGCCAGCTCCTTTCATTCAGTCAGTAGCTTCAAACATTTCTGGTATATGAAAAACATGTTTTTCAATGGCAAAAATCAATGAATATTGTAAATGCACAAACAGTAATATCTCCACATTGCAAGGTGCAATTCTGAAATGTTTTGCTTTTTCCTGCTAATCCTAGCATGATAAAGAAGATTCAAAGAGAGTGAGATGCCAGCTCCTTTCATTCAGTCAGTAGCTTCAAACATTTCTGGTATATGAAAAACATGTTTTTCAATGGCAAAAATCAATGAATATTGTAAATGCACAAACAGTAATATCTCCACATTGCAAGGTGCAATTCTGAAATTTTTTGCTTTTTCCTGCTAATCCTAGCATGATAAAGAAGATTCAAAGAGAGTGAGATGCCAGCTCCTTTCATTCAGTCAGTAGCTTCAAACATTTCTGGCATATGAAAAACATGTTTTTCAATGGCAAAAATCAATGAATATTGTAAATGCACAAACAGTAATATCTCCACATTGCAAGGTGCAATTCTGAAATTTTTAGCTTTTTCCTGTTAATCCTAGCATGATAAAGAAGATTCAAAGAGAGTGAGATGCCAGCTCCTTTCATTCAGTCAGTAGCTTCAAACATTTCTGGACGTTTTTCAATGGCAAAAATCAATGAATATTGTAAATGCACAAACAGTAATATCTCCACATTGCAAGGTGCAATTCTGAAATTTTTTGCTTTTTCCTGTTAATCCTAGCATGATAAAGAAGATTCAAAGAGAGTGAGATGCCAGCTCCTTTCATTCAGTCAGTAGCTTCAAACATTTCTGGTATATGAAAAACGTTTTTCAATGGCAAAAATCAATGAATATTGTAAATGCACAAACAGTAATATCTCCACATTGCAAGGTGCAATTCTGAAATTTTTTGCTTTTTCCTGCTAATCCTAGCATGATAAAGAAGATTCAAAGAGAGTGAGATGCCAGCTCCTTTCATTCAGTCAGTAGCTTCAAACATTTCTGGACGTTTTTCAATGGCAAAAATCAATGAATATTGTAAATGCACAAACAGTAATATCTCCACATTGCAAGGTGCAATTCTGAAATTTTTTGCTTTTTCCTGCTAATCCTAGCATGATAAAGAAGATTCAAAGAGAATGAGATGCCAGCTCCTTTCATTCAGTCAGTAGCTTCAAACATTTCTGGTATATGAAAAACGTTTTTCAATGGCAAAAATCAATGAATATTGTAAATGCACAAACAGTAATATCTCCACATTGCAAGGTGCAATTCTGAAATTTTTTGCTTTTTCCTGCTAATCCTAGCATGATAAAGAAGATTCAAAGAGAGTGAGATGCCAGCTCCTTTCATTCAGTCAGTAGCTTCAAACATTTCTGGACGTTTTTCAATGGCAAAAATCAATGAATATTGTAAATGCACAAACAGTAATATCTCCACATTGCAAGGTGCAATTCTGAAATTTTTTGCTTTTTCCTGCTAATCCTAGCATGATAAAGAAGATTCAAAGAGAGTGAGATGCCAGCTCCTTTCATTCAGTCAGTAGCTTCAAACATTTCTGGTATATGAAAAACATGTTTTTCAATGGCAAAAATCAATGAATATTGTAAATGCACAAACAGTAATATCTCCACATTGCAAGGTGCAATTCTGAAATTTTTTGCTTTTTCCTGCTAATCCTAGCATGATAAAGAAGATTCAAAGAGAGTGAGATGCCAGCTCCTTTCATTCAGTCAGTAGCTTCAAACATTTCTGGACGTTTTTCAATGGGAAAAATCAATGAATATTGTAAATGCACAAACAGTAATATCTCCACATTGCAAGGTGCAATTCTGAAATTTTTTGCTTTTTCCTGTTAATCCTAGCATGATAAAGAAGATTCAAAGAGAGTGAGATGCCAGCTCCTTTCATTCAGTCAGTAGCTTCAAACATTTCTGGTATATGAAAAACATGTTTTTCAATGGCAAAAATCAATGAATATTGTAAATGCACAAACAGTAATATCTCCACATTGCAAGGTGCAATTCTGAAATTTTTTGCTTTTTCCTGCTAATCCTAGCATGATAAAGAAGATTCAAAGAGAGTGAGATGCCAGCTCCTTTCATTCAGTCAGTAGCTTCAAACATTTCTGGTATATGAAAAACATGTTTTTCAATGGCAAAAATCAATGAATATTGTAAATGCACAAACAGTAATATCTCCACATTGCAAGGTGCAATTCAGAAATTTTTTGCTTTTTCCTGCTAATCCTAGCATGATAAAGAAGATTCAAAGAGAGTGAGATGCCAGCTCCTTTCATTCAGTCAGTAGCTTCAAACATTTCTGGACGTTTTTCAATGGCAAAAATCAATGAATATTGTAAATGCACAAACAGTAATATCTCCACATTGCAAGGTGCAATTCTGAAATTTTTTGCTTTTTCCTGTTAATCCTAGCATGATAAAGAAGATTCAAAGAGAGTGAGATGCCAGCTCCTTTCATTCAGTCAGTAGCTTCAAACATTTCTGGTATATGAAAAACATGTTTTTCAATGGCAAAAATCAATGAATATTGTAAATGCACAAACAGTAATATCTCCACATTGCAAGGTGCAATTCTGAAATTTTTTGCTTTTTCCTGTTAATCCTAGAATGATAAAGAAGATTCAAAGAGAGTGAGATGCCAGCTCCTTTCATTCAGTCAGTAGCTTCAAACATTTCTGGTATATGAAAAACATGTTTTTCAATGGCAAAAATCAATGAATATTGTAAATGCACAAACAGTAATATCTCCACATTGCAAGGTGCAATTCTGAAATTTTTTGCTTTTTCCTGCTAATCCTAGCATGATAAAGAAGATTCAAAGAGAGTGAGATGCCAGCTCCTTTCATTCAGTCAGTAGCTTCAAACATTTCTGGACGTTTTTCAATGGCAAAAATCAATGAATATTGTAAATGCACAAACAGTAATATCTCCACATTGCAAGGTGCAATTCTGAAATTTTTTGCTTTTTCCTGTTAATCCTAGCATGATAAAGAAGATTCAAAGAGAGTGAGATGCCAGCTCCTTTCATTCAGTCAGTAGCTTCAAACATTTCTGGTATATGAAAAACATGTTTTTCAATGGCAAAAATCAATGAATATTGTAAATGCACAAACAGTAATATCTCCACATTGCAAGGTGCAATTCTGAAATTTTTTGCTTTTTCCTGCTAATCCTAGCATGATAAAGAAGATTCAAAGAGAGTGAGATGCCAGCTCCTTTCATTCAGTCAGTAGCTTCAAACATTTCTGGTATATGAAAAACATGTTTTTCAATGGCAAAAATCAATGAATATTGTAAATGCACAAACAGTAATATCTCCACATTGCAAGGCGCAATTCTGAAATTTTTTGCTTTTTCCTGCTAATCCTAGCATGATAAAGAAGATTCAAAGAGAGTGAGATGCCAGCTCCTTTCATTCAGTCAGTAGCTTCAAACATTTCTGGTATATGAAAAACATGTTTTTCAATGGCAAAAATCAATGAATATTGTAAATGCACAAACAGTAATATCTCCACATTGCAAGGTGCAATTCTGAAATTTTTAGCTTTTTCCTGTTAATCCTAGCATGATAAAGAAGATTCAAAGAGAGCGAGATGCCAGCTCCTTTCATTCAGTCAGTAGCTTCAAACATTTCTGGACGTTTTTCAATGGCAAAAATCAATGAATATTGTAAATGCACACACAGTAATATCTCCACATTGCAAGGTGCAATTCTGAAATTTTTTGCTTTTTCCTGTTAATCCTAGCATGATAAAGAAGATTCAAAGAGAGTGAGATGCCAGCTCCTTTCATTCAGTCAGTAGCTTCAAACATTTCTGGTATATGAAAAACGTTTTTCAATGGCAAAAATCAATGAATATTGTAAATGCACAAACAGTAATATCTCCACATTGCAAGGTGCAATTCTGAAATTTTTTGCTTTTTCCTGCTAATCCTAGCATGATAAAGAAGATTCAAAGAGAGTGAGATGCCAGCTCCTTTCATTCAGTCAGTAGCTTCAAACATTTCTGGACGTTTTTCAATGGCAAAAATCAATGAATATTGTAAATGCACAAACAGTAATATCTCCACATTGCAAGGTGCAATTCTGAAATTTTTTGCTTTTTCCTGCTAATCCTAGCATGATAAAGAAGATTCAAAGAGAGTGAGATGCCAGCTCCTTTCATTCAGTCAGTAGCTTCAAACATTTCTGGTATATGAAAAACATGTTTTTCAATGGCAAAAATCAATGAATATTGTAAATGCACAAACAGTAATATCTCCACATTGCAAGGTGCAATTCTGAAATTTTTTGCTTTTTCCTGCTAATCCTAGCATGATAAAGAAGATTCAAAGAGAGTGAGATGCCAGCTCCTTTCATTCAGTCAGTAGCTTCAAACATTTCTGGACGTTTTTCAATGGCAAAAATCAATGAATATTGTAAATGCACAAACAGTAATATCTCCACATTGCAAGGTGCAATTCTGAAATTTTTTGCTTTTTCCTGCTAATCCTAGCATGATAAAGAAGATTCAAAGAGAGTGAGATGCCAGCTCCTTTCATTCAGTCAGTAGCTTCAAACATTTCTGGTATATGAAAAACATGTTTTTCAATGGCAAAAATCAATGAATATTGTAAATGCACAAACAGTAATATCTCCACATTGCAAGGTGCAATTCTGAAATTTTTTGCTTTTTCCTGCTAATCCTAGCATGATAAAGAAGATTCAAAGAGAGTGAGATGCCAGCTCCTTTCATTCAGTCAGTAGCTTCAAACATTTCTGGTATATGAAATACATGTTTTTCAATGGCAAAAATCAATGAATATTGTAAATGCACAAACAGTAATATCTCCACATTGCAAGGTGCAATTCTGAAATTTTTTGCTTTTTCCTGCTAATCCTAGCATGATAAAGAAGATTCAAAGAGAGTGAGATGCCAGCTCCTTTCATTCAGTCAGTAGCTTCAAACATTTCTGGTATATGAAAAACATGTTTTTCAATGGCAAAAATCAATGAATATTGTAAATGCACAAACAGTAATATCTCCACATTGCAAGGTGCAATTCTGAAATTTTTAGCTTTTTCCTGTTAATCCTAGCATGATAAAGAAGATTCAAAGAGAGTGAGATGCCAGCTCCTTTCATTCAGTCAGTAGCTTCAAACATTTCTGGACGTTTTTCAATGGCAAAAATCAATGAATATTGTAAATGCACAAACAGTAATATCTCCACATTGCAAGGTGCAATTCTGAAATTTTTTGATTTTTCCTGTTAATCCTAGCATGATAAAGAAGATTCAAAGAGAGTGAGATGCCAGCTCCTTTCATTCAGTCAGTAGCTTCAAACATTTCTGGTATATGAAAAACGTTTTTCAATGGCAAAAATCAATGAATATTGTAAATGCACAAACAGTAATATCTCCACATTGCAAGGTGCAATTCTGAAATTTTTTGCTTTTTCCTGCTAATCCTAGCATGATAAAGAAGATTCAAAGAGAGTGAGATGCCAGCTCCTTTCATTCAGTCAGTAGCTTCAAACATTTCTGGACGTTTTTCAATGGCAAAAATCAATGAATATTGTAAATGCACAAACAGTAATATCTCCACATTGCAAGGTGCAATTCTGAAATTTTTTGCTTTTTCCTGCTAATCCTAGCATGATAAAGAAGATTCAAAGAGAGTGAGATGCCAGCTCCTTTCATTCAGTCAGTAGCTTCAAACATTTCTGGTATATGAAAAACATGTTTTTCAATGGCAAAAATCAATGAATATTGTAAATGCACAAACAGTAATATCTCCACATTGCAAGGTGCAATTCTGAAATTTTTTGCTTTTTCCTGCTAATCCTAGCATGATAAAGAAGATTCAAAGAGAGTGAGATGCCAGCTCCTTTCATTCAGTCAGTAGCTTCAAACATTTCTGGACGTTTTTCAATGGCAAAAATCAATGAATATTGTAAATGCACAAACAGTAATATCTCCACATTGCAAGGTGCAATTCTGAAATTTTTTGCTTTTTCCTGCTAATCCTAGCATGATAAAGAAGATTCAAAGAGAGTGAGATGCCAGCTCCTTTCATTCAGTCAGTAGCTTCAAACATTTCTGGTATATGAAAAACATGTTTTTCAATGGCAAAAATCAATGAATATTGTAAAAGCACAAACAGTAATATCTCCACATTGCAAGGTGCAATTCTGAAATTTTTTGCTTTTTCCTGCTAATCCTAGCATGATAAAGAAGATTCAAAGAGAGTGAGATGCCAGCTCCTTTCATTCAGTCAGTAGCTTCAAACATTTCTGGACGTTTTTCAATGGCAAAAATCAATGAATATTGTAAATGCACAAACAGTAATATCTCCACATTGCAAGGTGCAATTCTGAAATTTTTTGCTTTTTCCTGTTAATCCTAGCATGATAAAGAAGATTCAAAGAGAGTGAGATGCCAGCTCCTTTCATTCAGTCAGTAGCTTCAAACATTTCTGGTATATGAAAAACATGTTTTTCAATGGCAAAAATCAATGAATATTGTAAATGCACAAACAGTAATATCTCCACATTGCAAGGTGCAATTCTGAAATTTTTTGCTTTTTCCTGCTAATCCTAGCATGATAAAGAAGATTCAAAGAGAGTGAGATGCCAGCTCCTTTCATTCAGTCAGTAGCTTCAAACATTTCTGGTATATGAAAAACATGTTTTTCAATGGCAAAAATCAATGAATATTGTAAATGCACAAACAGTAATATCTCCACATTGCAAGGCGCAATTCTGAAATTTTTTGCTTTTTCCTGCTAATCCTAGCATGATAAAGAAGATTCAAAGAGAGTGAGATGCCAGCTCCTTTCATTCAGTCAGTAGCTTCAAACATTTCTGGTATATGAAAAACATGTTTTTCAATGGCAAAAATCAATGAATATTGTAAATGCACAAACAGTAATATCTCCACATTGCAAGGTGCAATTCTGAAATTTTTAGCTTTTTCCTGTTAATCCTAGCATGATAAAGAAGATTCAAAGAGAGCGAGATGCCAGCTCCTTTCATTCAGTCAGTAGCTTCAAACATTTCTGGACGTTTTTCAATGGCAAAAATCAATGAATATTGTAAATGCACACACAGTAATATCTCCACATTGCAAGGTGCAATTCTGAAATTTTTTGCTTTTTCCTGTTAATCCTAGCATGATAAAGAAGATTCAAAGAGAGTGAGATGCCAGCTCCTTTCATTCAGTCAGTAGCTTCAAACATTTCTGGTATATGAAAAACGTTTTTCAATGGCAAAAATCAATGAATATTGTAAATGCACAAACAGTAATATCTCCACATTGCAAGGTGCAATTCTGAAATTTTTTGCTTTTTCCTGCTAATCCTAGCATGATAAAGAAGATTCAAAGAGAGTGAGATGCCAGCTCCTTTCATTCAGTCAGTAGCTTCAAACATTTCTGGACGTTTTTCAATGGCAAAAATCAATGAATATTGTAAATGCACAAACAGTAATATCTCCACATTGCAAGGTGCAATTCTGAAATTTTTTGCTTTTTCCTGCTAATCCTAGCATGATAAAGAAGATTCAAAGAGAGTGAGATGCCAGCTCCTTTCATTCAGTCAGTAGCTTCAAACATTTCTGGTATATGAAAAACATGTTTTTCAATGGCAAAAATCAATGAATATTGTAAATGCACAAACAGTAATATCTCCACATTGCAAGGTGCAATTCTGAAATTTTTTGCTTTTTCCTGCTAATCCTAGCATGATAAAGAAGATTCAAAGAGAGTGAGATGCCAGCTCCTTTCATTCAGTCAGTAGCTTCAAACATTTCTGGACGTTTTTCAATGGCAAAAATCAATGAATATTGTAAATGCACAAACAGTAATATCTCCACATTGCAAGGTGCAATTCTGAAATTTTTTGCTTTTTCCTGCTAATCCTAGCATGATAAAGAAGATTCAAAGAGAGTGAGATGCCAGCTCCTTTCATTCAGTCAGTAGCTTCAAACATTTCTGGTATATGAAAAACATGTTTTTCAATGGCAAAAATCAATGAATATTGTAAATGCACAAACAGTAATATCTCCACATTGCAAGGTGCAATTCTGAAATTTTTTGCTTTTTCCTGCTAATCCTAGCATGATAAAGAAGATTCAAAGAGAGTGAGATGCCAGCTCCTTTCATTCAGTCAGTAGCTTCAAACATTTCTGTATATGAAATACATGTTTTTCAATGGCAAAAATCAATGAATATTGTAAATGCACAAACAGTAATATCTCCACATTGCAAGGTGCAATTCTGAAATTTTTTGCTTTTTCCTGCTAATCCTAGCATGATAAAGAAGATTCAAAGAGAGTGAGATGCCAGCTCCTTTCATTCAGTCAGTAGCTTCAAACATTTCTGGTATATGAAAAACATGTTTTTCAATGGCAAAAATCAATGAATATTGTAAATGCACAAACAGTAATATCTCCACATTGCAAGGTGCAATTCTGAAATTTTTAGCTTTTTCCTGTTAATCCTAGCATGATAAAGAAGATTCAAAGAGAGTGAGATGCCAGCTCCTTTCATTCAGTCAGTAGCTTCAAACATTTCTGGACGTTTTTCAATGGCAAAAATCAATGAATATTGTAAATGCACAAACAGTAATATCTCCACATTGCAAGGTGCAATTCTGAAATTTTTTGATTTTTCCTGTTAATCCTAGCATGATAAAGAAGATTCAAAGAGAGTGAGATGCCAGCTCCTTTCATTCAGTCAGTAGCTTCAAACATTTCTGGTATATGAAAAACATTTTTCAATGGCAAAAATCAATGAATATTGTAAATGCACAAACAGTAATATCTCCACATTGCAAGGTGCAATTCTGAAATTTTTTGCTTTTTCCTGCTAATCCTAGCATGATAAAGAAGATTCAAAGAGAGTGAGATGCCAGCTCCTTTCATTCAGTCAGTAGCTTCAAACATTTCTGGACGTTTTTCAATGGCAAAAATCAATGAATATTGTAAATGCACAAACAGTAATATCTCCACATTGCAAGGTGCAATTCTGAAATTTTTTGCTTTTTCCTGCTAATCCTAGCATGATAAAGAAGATTCAAAGAGAGTGAGATGCCAGCTCCTTTCATTCAGTCAGTAGCTTCAAACATTTCTGGTATATGAAAAACATGTTTTTCAATGGCAAAAATCAATGAATATTGTAAATGCACAAACAGTAATATCTCCACATTGCAAGGTGCAATTCTGAAATTTTTTGCTTTTTCCTGCTAATCCTAGCATGATAAAGAAGATTCAAAGAGAGTGAGATGCCAGCTCCTTTCATTCAGTCAGTAGCTTCAAACATTTCTGGACGTTTTTCAATGGCAAAAATCAATGAATATTGTAAATGCACAAACAGTAATATCTCCACATTGCAAGGTGCAATTCTGAAATTTTTTGCTTTTTCCTGCTAATCCTAGCATGATAAAGAAGATTCAAAGAGAGTGAGATGCCAGCTCCTTTCATTCAGTCAGTAGCTTCAAACATTTCTGGTATATGAAAAACATGTTTTTCAATGGCAAAAATCAATGAATATTGTAAATGCACAAACAGTAATATCTCCACATTGCAAGGTGCAATTCTGAAATTTTTAGTTTTTTCCTGTTAATCCTAGCATGATAAAGATTCAAAGAGAGTGAGATGCCAGCTCCTTTCATTCAGTCAGTAGCTTCAAACATTTCTGGTATATGAAAAACATGTTTTTCAATGGCAAAAATCAATGAATATTGTAAAAGCACAAACAGTAATATCTCCACATTGCAAGGTGCAATTCTGAAATTTTTTGCTTTTTCCTGCTAATCCTAGCATGATAAAGAAGATTCAAAGAGAGTGAGATGCCAGCTCCTTTCATTCAGTCAGTAGCTTCAAACATTTCTGGACGTTTTTCAATGGCAAAAATCAATGAATATTGTAAATGCACAAACAGTAATATCTCCACATTGCAAGGTGCAATTCTGAAATTTTTTGCTTTTTCCTGTTAATCCTAGCATGATAAAGAAGATTCAAAGAGAGTGAGATGCCAGCTCCTTTCATTCAGTCAGTAGCTTCAAACATTTCTGGTATATGAAAAACATGTTTTTCAATGGCAAAAATCAATGAATATTGTAAATGCACAAACAGTAATATCTCCACATTGCAAGGTGCAATTCTGAAATTTTTTGCTTTTTCCTGCTAATCCTAGCATGATAAAGAAGATTCAAAGAGAGTGAGATGCCAGCTCCTTTCATTCAGTCAGTAGCTTCAAACATTTCTGGTATATGAAAAACATGTTTTTCAATGGCAAAAATCAATGAATATTGTAAAAGCACAAACAGTAATATCTCCACATTGCAAGGTGCAATTCTGAAATTTTTTGCTTTTTCCTGCTAATCCTAGCATGATAAAGAAGATTCAAAGAGAGTGAGATGCCAGCTCCTTTCATTCAGTCAGTAGCTTCAAACATTTCTGGACGTTTTTCAATGGCAAAAATCAATGAATATTGTAAATGCACAAACAGTAATATCTCCACATTGCAAGGTGCAATTCTGAAATTTTTTGCTTTTTCCTGTTAATCCTAGCATGATAAAGAAGATTCAAAGAGAGTGAGATGCCAGCTCCTTTCATTCAGTCAGTAGCTTCAAACATTTCTGGTATATGAAAAACATGTTTTTCAATGGCAAAAATCAATGAATATTGTAAATGCACAAACAGTAATATCTCCACATTGCAAGGTGCAATTCTGAAATTTTTTGCTTTTTCCTGCTAATCCTAGCATGATAAAGAAGATTCAAAGAGAGTGAGATGCCAGCTCCTTTCATTCAGTCAGTAGCTTCAAACATTTCTGGTATATGAAAAACATGTTTTTCAATGGCAAAAATCAATGAATATTGTAAATGCACAAACAGTAATATCTCCACATTGCAAGGTGCAATTCAGAAATTTTTTGCTTTTTCCTGCTAATCCTAGCATGATAAAGAAGATTCAAAGAGAGTGAGATGCCAGCTCCTTTCATTCAGTCAGTAGCTTCAAACATTTCTGGACGTTTTTCAATGGCAAAAATCAATGAATATTGTAAATGCACAAACAGTAATATCTCCACATTGCAAGGTGCAATTCTGAAATTTTTTGCTTTTTCCTGTTAATCCTAGCATGATAAAGAAGATTCAAAGAGAGTGAGATGCCAGCTCCTTTCATTCAGTCAGTAGCTTCAAACATTTCTGGTATATGAAAAACATGTTTTTCAATGGCAAAAATCAATGAATATTGTAAATGCACAAACAGTAATATCTCCACATTGCAAGGTGCAATTCTGAAATTTTTTGCTTTTTCCTGTTAATCCTAGCATGATAAAGAAGATTCAAAGAGAGTGAGATGCCAGCTCCTTTCATTCAGTCAGTAGCTTCAAACATTTCTGGTATATGAAAAACATGTTTTTCAATGGCAAAAATCAATGAATATTGTAAATGCACAAACAGTAATATCTCCACATTGCAAGGTGCAATTCTGAAATTTTTTGCTTTTTCCTGCTAATCCTAGCATGATAAAGAAGATTCAAAGAGAGTGAGATGCCAGCTCCTTTCATTCAGTCAGTAGCTTCAAACATTTCTGGACGTTTTTCAATGGCAAAAATCAATGAATATTGTAAATGCACAAACAGTAATATCTCCACATTGCAAGGTGCAATTCTGAAATTTTTTGCTTTTTCCTGTTAATCCTAGCATGATAAAGAAGATTCAAAGAGAGTGAGATGCCAGCTCCTTTCAGTCAGTAGCTTCAAACATTTCTGGTATATGAAAAACATGTTTTTCAATGGCAAAAATCAATGAATATTGTAAATGCACAAACAGTAATATCTCCACATTGCAAGGTGCAATTCTGAAATTTTTTGCTTTTTCCTGCTAATCCTAGCATGATAAAGAAGATTCAAAGAGAGTGAGATGCCAGCTCCTTTCATTCAGTCAGTAGCTTCAAACATTTCTGGTATATGAAAAACATGTTTTTCAATGGCAAAAATCAATGAATATTGTAAATGCACAAACAGTAATATCTCCACATTGCAAGGTGCAATTCTGAAATTTTTTGCTTTTTCCTGCTAATCCTAGCATGATAAAGAAGATTCAAAGAGAGTGAGATGCCAGCTCCTTTCATTCAGTCAGTAGCTTCAAACATTTCTGGTATATGAAAAACATGTTTTTCAATGGCAAAAATCAATGAATATTGTAAATGCACAAACAGTAATATCTCCACATTGCAAGGTGCAATTCTGAAATTTTTAGCTTTTTCCTGTTAATCCTAGCATGATAAAGATTCAAAGAGAGTGAGATGCCAGCTCCTTTCATTCAGTCTGTAGCTTCAAACATTTCTGGACGTTTTTCAATGGCAAAAATCAATGAATATTGTAAATGCACAAACAGTAATATCTCCACATTGCAAGGTGCAATTCTGAAATTTTTTGCTTTTTCCTGTTAATCCTAGCATGATAAAGAAGATTCAAAGTGAGTGAGATGCCAGCTCCTTTCATTCAGTCAGTAGCTTCAAACATTTCTGGTATATGAAAAACGTTTTTCAATGGCAAAAATCAATGAATATTGTAAATGCACAAACAGTAATATCTCCACATTGCAAGGTGCAATTCTGAAATTTTTTGCTTTTTCCTGCTAATCCTAGCATGATAAAGAAGATTCAAAGAGAGTGAGATGCCAGCTCCTTTCATTCAGTCAGTAGCTTCAAACATTTCTGGACGTTTTTCAATGGCAAAAATCAATGAATATTGTAAATGCACAAACAGTAATATCTCCACATTGCAAGGTGCAATTCTGAAATTTTTTGCTTTTTCCTGCTAATCCTAGCATGATAAAGAAGATTCAAAGAGAGTGAGATGCCAGCTCCTTTCATTCAGTCAGTAGCTTCAAACATTTCTGGTATATGAAAAACATGTTTTTCAATGGCAAAAATCAATGAATATTGTAAATGCACAAACAGTAATATCTCCACATTGCAAGGTGCAATTCTGAAATTTTTTGCTTTTTCCTGCTAATCCTAGCATGATAAAGAAGATTCAAAGAGAGTGAGATGCCAGCTCCTTTCATTCAGTCAGTAGCTTCAAACATTTCTGGTATATGAAAAACATGTTTTTCAATGGCAAAAATCAATGAATATTGTAAATGCACAAACAGTAATATCTCCACATTGCAAGGTGCAATTCAGAAATTTTTTGCTTTTTCCTGCTAATCCTAGCATGATAAAGAAGATTCAAAGAGAGTGAGATGCCAGCTCCTTTCATTCAGTCAGTAGCTTCAAACATTTCTGGACGTTTTTCAATGGCAAAAATCAATGAATATTGTAAATGCACAAACAGTAATATCTCCACATTGCAAGGTGCAATTCTGAAATTTTTTGCTTTTTCCTGTTAATCCTAGCATGATAAAGAAGATTCAAAGAGAGTGAGATGCCAGCTCCTTTCATTCAGTCAGTAGCTTCAAACATTTCTGGTATATGAAAAACATGTTTTTCAATGGCAAAAATCAATGAATATTGTAAATGCACAAACAGTAATATCTCCACATTGCAAGGTGCAATTCTGAAATTTTTTGCTTTTTCCTGTTAATCCTAGCATGATAAAGAAGATTCAAAGAGAGTGAGATGCCAGCTCCTTTCATTCAGTCAGTAGCTTCAAACATTTCTGGTATATGAAAAACATGTTTTTCAATGGCAAAAATCAATGAATATTGTAAATGCACAAACAGTAATATCTCCACATTGCAAGGTGCAATTCTGAAATTTTTTGCTTTTTCCTGCTAATCCTAGCATGATAAAGAAGATTCAAAGAGAGTGAGATGCCAGCTCCTTTCATTCAGTCAGTAGCTTCAAACATTTCTGGACGTTTTTCAATGGCAAAAATCAATGAATATTGTAAATGCACAAACAGTAATATCTCCACATTGCAAGGTGCAATTCTGAAATTTTTTGCTTTTTCCTGTTAATCCTAGCATGATAAAGAAGATTCAAAGAGAGTGAGATGCCAGCTCCTTTCAGTCAGTAGCTTCAAACATTTCTGGTATATGAAAAACATGTTTTTCAATGGCAAAAATCAATGAATATTGTAAATGCACAAACAGTAATATCTCCACATTGCAAGGTGCAATTCTGAAATTTTTTGCTTTTTCCTGCTAATCCTAGCATGATAAAGAAGATTCAAAGAGAGTGAGATGCCAGCTCCTTTCATTCAGTCAGTAGCTTCAAACATTTCTGGTATATGAAAAACATGTTTTTCAATGGCAAAAATCAATGAATATTGTAAATGCACAAACAGTAATATCTCCACATTGCAAGGTGCAATTCTGAAATTTTTTGCTTTTTCCTGCTAATCCTAGCATGATAAAGAAGATTCAAAGAGAGTGAGATGCCAGCTCCTTTCATTCAGTCAGTAGCTTCAAACATTTCTGGTATATGAAAAACATGTTTTTCAATGGCAAAAATCAATGAATATTGTAAATGCACAAACAGTAATATCTCCACATTGCAAGGTGCAATTCTGAAATTTTTAGCTTTTTCCTGTTAATCCTAGCATGATAAAGATTCAAAGAGAGTGAGATGCCAGCTCCTTTCATTCAGTCTGTAGCTTCAAACATTTCTGGACGTTTTTCAATGGCAAAAATCAATGAATATTGTAAATGCACAAACAGTAATATCTCCACATTGCAAGGTGCAATTCTGAAATTTTTTGCTTTTTCCTGTTAATCCTAGCATGATAAAGAAGATTCAAAGTGAGTGAGATGCCAGCTCCTTTCATTCAGTCAGTAGCTTCAAACATTTCTGGTATATGAAAAACGTTTTTCAATGGCAAAAATCAATGAATATTGTAAATGCACAAACAGTAATATCTCCACATTGCAAGGTGCAATTCTGAAATTTTTTGCTTTTTCCTGCTAATCCTAGCATGATAAAGAAGATTCAAAGAGAGTGAGATGCCAGCTCCTTTCATTCAGTCAGTAGCTTCAAACATTTCTGGACGTTTTTCAATGGCAAAAATCAATGAATATTGTAAATGCACAAACAGTAATATCTCCACATTGCAAGGTGCAATTCTGAAATTTTTTGCTTTTTCCTGCTAATCCTAGCATGATAAAGAAGATTCAAAGAGAGTGAGATGCCAGCTCCTTTCATTCAGTCAGTAGCTTCAAACATTTCTGGTATATGAAAAACATGTTTTTCAATGGCAAAAATCAATGAATATTGTAAATGCACAAACAGTAATATCTCCACATTGCAAGGTGCAATTCTGAAATTTTTTGCTTTTTCCTGCTAATCCTAGCATGATAAAGAAGATTCAAAGAGAGTGAGATGCCAGCTCCTTTCATTCAGTCAGTAGCTTCAAACATTTCTGGACGTTTTTCAATGGCAAAAATCAATGAATATTGTAAATGCACAAACAGTAATATCTCCACATTGCAAGGTGCAATTCTGAAATTTTTTGCTTTTTCCTGCTAATCCTAGCATGATAAAGAAGATTCAAAGAGAGTGAGATGCCAGCTCCTTTCATTCAGTCAGTAGCTTCAAACATTTCTGGTATATGAAAAACATGTTTTTCAATGGCAAAAATCAATGAATATTGTAAATGCACAAACAGTAATATCTCCACATTGCAAGGTGCAATTCTGAAATTTTTTGCTTTTTCCTGCTAATCCTAGCATGATAAAGAAGATTCAAAGAGAGTGAGATGCCAGCTCCTTTCATTCAGTCAGTAGCTTCAAACATTTCTGGACGTTTTTCAATGGCAAAAATCAATGAATATTGTAAATGCACAAACAGTAATATCTCCACATTGCAAGGTGCAATTCTGAAATTTTTTGCTTTTTCCTGTTAATCCTAGCATGATAAAGAAGATTCAAAGAGAGTGAGATGCCAGCTCCTTTCATTCAGTCAGTAGCTTCAAACATTTCTGGTATATGAAAAACATGTTTTTCAATGGCAAAAATCAATGAATATTGTAAATGCACAAACAGTAATATCTCCACATTGCAAGGTGCAATTCTGAAATTTTTTGCTTTTTCCTGCTAATCCTAGCATGATAAAGAAGATTCAAAGAGAGTGAGATGCCAGCTCCTTTCGTTCAGTCAGTAGCTTCAAACATTTCTGGTATATGAAAAACATGTTTTTCAATGGCAAAAATCAATGAATATTGTAAATGCACAAACAGTAATATCTCCACATTGCAAGGTGCAATTCTGAAATTTTTTGCTTTTTCCTGCTAATCCTAGCATGATAAAGAAGATTCAAAGAGAGTGAGATGCCAGCTCCTTTCATTCAGTCAGTAGCTTCAAACATTTCTGGTATATGAAAAACATGTTTTTCAATGGCAAAAATCAATGAATATTGTAAATGCACAAACAGTAATATCTCCACATTGCAAGGTGCAATTCTGAAATTTTTAGCTTTTTCCTGTTAATCCTAGCATGATAAAGATTCAAAGAGAGTGAGATGCCAGCTCCTTTCATTCAGTCTGTAGCTTCAAACATTTCTGGACGTTTTTCAATGGCAAAAATCAATGAATATTGTAAATGCACAAACAGTAATATCTCCACATTGCAAGGTGCAATTCTGAAATTTTTTGCTTTTTCCTGTTAATCCTAGCATGATAAAGAAGATTCAAAGTGAGTGAGATGCCAGCTCCTTTCATTCAGTCAGTAGCTTCAAACATTTCTGGTATATGAAAAACGTTTTTCAATGGCAAAAATCAATGAATATTGTAAATGCACAAACAGTAATATCTCCACATTGCAAGGTGCAATTCTGAAATTTTTTGCTTTTTCCTGCTAATCCTAGCATGATAAAGAAGATTCAAAGAGAGTGAGATGCCAGCTCCTTTCATTCAGTCAGTAGCTTCAAACATTTCTGGACGTTTTTCAATGGCAAAAATCAATGAATATTGTAAATGCACAAACAGTAATATCTCCACATTGCAAGGTGCAATTCTGAAATTTTTTGCTTTTTCCTGCTAATCCTAGCATGATAAAGAAGATTCAAAGAGAGTGAGATGCCAGCTCCTTTCATTCAGTCAGTAGCTTCAAACATTTCTGGTATATGAAAAACATGTTTTTCAATGGCAAAAATCAATGAATATTGTAAATGCACAAACAGTAATATCTCCACATTGCAAGGTGCAATTCTGAAATTTTTTGCTTTTTCCTGCTAATCCTAGCATGATAAAGAAGATTCAAAGAGAGTGAGATGCCAGCTCCTTTCATTCAGTCAGTAGCTTCAAACATTTCTGGACGTTTTTCAATGGCAAAAATCAATGAATATTGTAAATGCACAAACAGTAATATCTCCACATTGCAAGGTGCAATTCTGAAATTTTTTGCTTTTTCCTGCTAATCCTAGCATGATAAAGAAGATTCAAAGAGAGTGAGATGCCAGCTCCTTTCATTCAGTCAGTAGCTTCAAACATTTCTGGTATATGAAAAACATGTTTTTCAATGGCAAAAATCAATGAATATTGTAAATGCACAAACAGTAATATCTCCACATTGCAAGGTGCAATTCTGAAATTTTTTGCTTTTTCCTGCTAATCCTAGCATGATAAAGAAGATTCAAAGAGAGTGAGATGCCAGCTCCTTTCATTCAGTCAGTAGCTTCAAACATTTCTGGACGTTTTTCAATGGCAAAAATCAATGAATATTGTAAATGCACAAACAGTAATATCTCCACATTGCAAGGTGCAATTCTGAAATTTTTTGCTTTTTCCTGTTAATCCTAGCATGATAAAGAAGATTCAAAGAGAGTGAGATGCCAGCTCCTTTCATTCAGTCAGTAGCTTCAAACATTTCTGGTATATGAAAAACATGTTTTTCAATGGCAAAAATCAATGAATATTGTAAATGCACAAACAGTAATATCTCCACATTGCAAGGTGCAATTCTGAAATTTTTTGCTTTTTCCTGCTAATCCTAGCATGATAAAGAAGATTCAAAGAGAGTGAGATGCCAGCTCCTTTCGTTCAGTCAGTAGCTTCAAACATTTCTGGTATATGAAAAACATGTTTTTCAATGGCAAAAATCAATGAATATTGTAAATGCACAAACAGTAATATCTCCACATTGCAAGGTGCAATTCTGAAATTTTTTGCTTTTTCCTGTTAATCCTAGCATGATAAAGAAGATTCAAAGAGAGTGAGATGCCAGCAACTTTCATTCAGTCAGTAGCTTCAAACATTTCTGGTATATGAAAAACATGTTTTTCAATGGCAAAAATCAATGAATATTGTAAATGCACAAACAGTAATATCTCCACATTGCAAGGTGCAATTCTGAAATTTTTTGCTTTTTCCTGTTAATCCTAGCATGATAAAGAAGATTCAAAGAGAGTGAGATGCCAGCTCCTTTCATTCAGTCAGTAGCTTCAAACATTTCTGGTATATGAAAAACATGTTTTTCAATGGCAAAAATCAAGGAATATTGTAAATGCACAAACAGTAATATCTCCACATTGCAAGGTGCAATTCTGAAATTTTTTGCTTTTTCCTGCTAATCCTAGCATGATAAAGAAGATTCAAAGAGAGTGAGATGCCAGCTCCTTTCGTTCAGTCAGTAGCTTCAAACATTTCTGGTATATGAAAAACATGTTTTTCAATGGCAAAAATCAATGAATATTGTAAATGCACAAACAGTAATATCTCCACATTGCAAGGTGCAATTCTGAAATTTTTTGCTTTTTCCTGTTAATCCTAGCATGATAAAGAAGATTCAAAGAGAGTGAGATGCCAGCTCCTTTCATTCAGTCAGTAGCTTCAAACATTTCTGGTGTATGCAAAACATGTTTTTCAATGGCAAAAATCAATGAATATTGTAAATGCACAAACAGTAATATCTCCACATTGCAAGGTGCAATTCTGAAATTTTTTGCTTTTTCCTGTTAATCCTAGCATGATAAAGAAGATTCAAAGAGAGTGAGATGCCAGCTCCTTTCATTCAGTCAGTAGCTTCAAACATTTCTGGTATATGAAAAACATGTTTTTCACTGGCAAAAATCAATGAATATTGTAAATGCACAAACAGTAATATCTCCACATTGCAAGGTGCAATTCTGAAATTTTTTGCTTTTTCCTGCTAATCCTAGCATGATAAAGAAGATTCAAAGAGAGTGAGATGCCAGCTCCTTTCATTCAGTCAGTAGCTTCAAACATTTCTGGACGTTTTTCAATGGCAAAAATCAATGAATATTGTAAATGCACAAACAGTAATATCTCCACATTGCAAGGTGCAATTCTGAAATTTTTTGCTTTTTCCTGTTAATCCTAGCATGATAAAGAAGATTCAAAGAGAGTGAGATGCCAGCTCCTTTCATTCAGTCAGTAGCTTCAAACATTTCTGGTATATGAAAAACATGTTTTTCAATGGCAAAAATCAATGAATATTGTAAATGCACAAACAGTAATATCTCCACATTGCAAGGTGCAATTCTGAAATTTTTTGCTTTTTCCTGCTAATCCTAGCATGATAAAGAAGATTCAAAGAGAGTGAGATGCCAGCTCCTTTCATTCAGTCAGTAGCTTCAAACATTTCTGGTATATGAAAAACATGTTTTTCAATGGCAAAAATCAATGAATATTGTAAATGCACAAACAGTAATATCTCACATTGCAAGGTGCAATTCTGAAATTTTTTGCTTTTTCCTGTTAATCCTAGCATGATAAAGAAGATTCAAAGAGAGTGAGATGCCAGCTCCTTTCATTCAGTCAGTAGCTTCAAACATTTCTGGTATATGAAAAACATGTTTTTCAATGGCAAAAATCAATGAATATTGTAAATGCACAAACAGTAATATCTCCACATTGCAAGGTGCAATTCTGAAATTTTTTGCTTTTTCCTGCTAATCCTAGCATGATAAAGAAGATTCAAAGAGAGTGAGATGCCAGCTCCTTTCATTCAGTCAGTAGCTTCAAACATTTCTGGTATATGAAAAACATGTTTTTCAATGGCAAAAATCAATGAATATTGTAAATGCACAAACAGTAATATCTCCACATTGCAAGGTGCAATTCTGAAATTTTTTGCTTTTTCCTGCTAATCCTAGCATGATAAAGAAGATTCAAAGAGAGTGAGATGCCAGCTCCTTTCATTCAGTCAGTAGCTTCAAACATTTCTGGACGTTTTTCAATGGCAAAAATCAATGAATATTGTAAATGCACAAACAGTAATATCTCCACATTGCAAGGTGCAATTCTGAAATTTTTTGCTTTTTCCTGTTAATCCTAGCATGATAAAGAAGATTCAAAGAGAGTGAGATGCCAGCTCCTTTCATTCAGTCAGTAGCTTCAAACATTTCTGGTATATGAAAAACATGTTTTTCAATGGCAAAAATCAATGATTATTGTAAATGCACAAACAGTAATATCTCCACATTGCAAGGTGCAATTCTGAAATTTTTTGCTTTTTCCTGGTAATCCTAGCATGATAAAGAAGATTCAAAGAGAGTGAGATGCCAGCTCCTTTCATTCAGTCAGTAGCTTCAAACATTTCTGGTATATGAAAAACATGTTTTTCAATGGCAAAAATCAATGAATATTGTAAATGCACAAACAGTAATATCTCCACATTGCAAGGTGCAATTCTGAAATTTTTTGCTTTTTCCTGCTAATCCTAGCATGATAAAGAAGATTCAAAGAGAGTGAGATGCCAGCTCCTTTCATTCAGTCAGTAGCTTCAAACATTTCTGGTATATGAAAAACATGTTTTTCAATGGCAAAAATCAATGAATATTGTAAATGCACAAACAGTAATATCTCCACATTGCAAGGTGCAATTCTGAAATTTTTAGCTTTTTCCTGTTAATCCTAGCATGATAAAGATTCAAAGAGAGTGAGATGCCAGCTCCTTTCATTCAGTCAGTAGCTTCAAACATTTCTGGACGTTTTTCAATGGCAAAAATCAATGAATATTGTAAATGCACAAACAGTAATATCTCCACATTGCAAGGTGCAATTCTGAAATTTTTTGCTTTTTCCTGTTAATCCTAGCATGATAAAGAAGATTCAAAGAGAGTGAGATGCCAGCTCCTTTCATTCAGTCAGTAGCTTCAAACATTTCTGGTATATGAAAAACGTTTTTCAATTGCAAAAATCAATGAATATTGTAAATGCACAAACAGTAATATCTCCACATTGCAAGGTGCAATTCTGAAATTTTTTGCTTTTTCCTGCTAATCCTAGCATGATAAAGAAGATTCAAAGAGAGTGAGATGCCAGCTCCTTTCATTCAGTCAGTAGCTTCAAACATTTCTGGACGTTTTTCAATGGCAAAAATCAATGAATATTGTAAATGCACAAACAGTAATATCTCCACATTGCAAGGTGCAATTCTGAAATTTTTTGCTTTTTCCTGCTAATCCTAGCATGATAAAGAAGATTCAAAGAGAGTGAGATGCCAGCTCCTTTCATTCAGTCAGTAGCTTCAAACATTTCTGGTATATGAAAAACATGTTTTTCAATGGCAAAAATCAATGAATATTGTAAATGCACAAACAGTAATATCTCCACATTGCAAGGTGCAATTCTGAAATTTTTTGCTTTTTCCTGCTAATCCTAGCATGATAAAGAAGATTCAAAGAGAGTGAGATGCCAGCTCCTTTCATTCAGTCAGTAGCTTCAAACTTTTCTGGACGTTTTTCAATGGCAAAAATCAATGAATATTGTAAATGCACAAACAGTAATATCTCCACATTGCAAGGTGCAATTCTGAAATTTTTTGCTTTTTCCTGTTAATCCTAGCATGATAAAGAAGATTCAAAGAGAGTGAGATGCCAGCTCCTTTCATTCAGTCAGTAGCTTCAAACATTTCTGGTATATGAAAAACATGTTTTTCAATGGCAAAAATCAATGAATATTGTAAATGCACAAACAGTAATATCTCCACATTGCAAGGTGCAATTCTGAAATTTTTTGCTTTTTCCTGCTAATCCTAGCATGATAAAGAAGATTCAAAGAGAGTGAGATGCCAGCTCCTTTCATTCAGTCAGTAGCTTCAAACATTTCTGGTATATGAAAAACATGTTTTTCAATGGCAAAAATCAATGAATATTGTAAATGCACAAACAGTAATATCTCCACATTGCAAGGTGCAATTCTGAAATTTTTTGCTTTTTCCTGCTAATCCTAGCATGATAAAGAAGATTCAAAGAGAGTGAGATGCCAGCTCCTTTCATTCAGTCAGTAGCTTCAAACATTTCTGGCATATGAAAAACATGTTTTTCAATGGCAAAAATCAATGAATATTGTAAATGCACAAACAGTAATATCTCCACATTGCAAGGTGCAATTCTGAAATTTTTAGCTTTTTCCTGTTAATCCTAGCATGATAAAGAAGATTCAAAGAGAGTGAGATGCCAGCTCCTTTCATTCAGTCAGTAGCTTCAAACATTTCTGGACGTTTTTCAATGGCAAAAATCAATGAATATTGTAAATGCACAAACAGTAATATCTCCACATTGCAAGGTGCAATTCTGAAATTTTTAGCTTTTTCCTGTTAATCCTAGCATGATAAAGAAGATTCAAAGAGAGTGAGATGCCAGCTCCTTTCATTCAGTCAGTAGCTTCAAACATTTCTGGTATATGAAAAACGTTTTTCAATGGCAAAAATCAATGAATATTGTAAATGCACAAACAGTAATATCTCCACATTGCAAGGTGCAATTCTGAAATTTTTTGCTTTTTCCTGCTAATCCTAGCATGATAAAGAAGATTCAAAGAGAGTGAGATGCCAGCTCCTTTCATTCAGTCAGTAGCTTCAAACATTTCTGGACGTTTTTCAATGGCAAAAATCAATGAATATTGTAAATGCACAAACAGTAATATCTCCACATTGCAAGGTGCAATTCTGAAATTTTTTGCTTTTTCCTGCTAATCCTAGCATGATAAAGAAGATTCAAAGAGAATGAGATGCCAGCTCCTTTCATTCAGTCAGTAGCTTCAAACATTTCTGGTATATGAAAAACATGTTTTTCAATGGCAAAAATCAATGAATATTGTAAATGCACAAACAGTAATATCTCCACATTGCAAGGTGCAATTCTGAAATTTTTTGCTTTTTCCTGCTAATCCTAGCATGATAAAGAAGATTCAAAGAGAGTGAGATGCCAGCTCCTTTCATTCAGTCAGTAGCTTCAAACATTTCTGGACGTTTTTCAATGGCAAAAATCAATGAATATTGTAAATGCACAAACAGTAATATCTCCACATTGCAAGGTGCAATTCTGAAATTTTTTGCTTTTTCCTGCTAATCCTAGCATGATAAAGAAGATTCAAAGAGAGTGAGATGCCAGCTCCTTTCATTCAGTCAGTAGCTTCAAACATTTCTGGTATATGAAAAACATGTTTTTCAATGGCAAAAATCAATGAATATTGTAAATGCACAAACAGTAATATCTCCACATTGCAAGGTGCAATTCTGAAATTTTTTGCTTTTTCCTGTTAATCCTAGCATGATAAAGAAGATTCAAAGAGAGTGAGATGCCAGCTCCTTTCATTCAGTCAGTAGCTTCAAACATTTCTGGTATATGAAAAACATGTTTTTCAATGGCAAAAATCAATGAATATTGTAAATGCACAAACAGTAATATCTCCACATTGCAAGGTGCAATTCTGAAATTTTTTGCTTTTTCCTGCTAATCCTAGCATGATAAAGAAGATTCAAAGAGAGTGAGATGCCAGCTCCTTTCATTCAGTCAGTAGCTTCAAACATTTCTGGTATATGAAAAACATGTTTTTCAATGGCAAAAATCAATGAATATTGTAAATGCACAAACAGTAATATCTCCACATTGCAAGGTGCAATTCAGAAATTTTTTGCTTTTTCCTGCTAATCCTAGCATGATAAAGAAGATTCAAAGAGAGTGAGATGCCAGCTCCTTTCATTCAGTCAGTAGCTTCAAACATTTCTGGACGTTTTTCAATGGCAAAAATCAATGAATATTGTAAATGCACAAACAGTAATATCTCCACATTGCAAGGTGCAATTCTGAAATTTTTTGCTTTTTCCTGTTAATCCTAGCATGATAAAGAAGATTCAAAGAGAGTGAGATGCCAGCTCCTTTCATTCAGTCAGTAGCTTCAAACATTTCTGGTATATGAAAAACATGTTTTTCAATGGCAAAAATCAATGAATATTGTAAATGCACAAACAGTAATATCTCCACATTGCAAGGTGCAATTCTGAAATTTTTTGCTTTTTCCTGTTAATCCTAGAATGATAAAGAAGATTCAAAGAGAGTGAGATGCCAGCTCCTTTCATTCAGTCAGTAGCTTCAAACATTTCTGGTATATGAAAAACATGTTTTTCAATGGCAAAAATCAATGAATATTGTAAATGCACAAACAGTAATATCTCCACATTGCAAGGTGCAATTCTGAAATTTTTTGCTTTTTCCTGCTAATCCTAGCATGATAAAGAAGATTCAAAGAGAGTGAGATGCCAGCTCCTTTCATTCAGTCAGTAGCTTCAAACATTTCTGGACGTTTTTCAATGGCAAAAATCAATGAATATTGTAAATGCACAAACAGTAATATCTCCACATTGCAAGGTGCAATTCTGAAATTTTTTGCTTTTTCCTGTTAATCCTAGCATGATAAAGAAGATTCAAAGAGAGTGAGATGCCAGCTCCTTTCATTCAGTCAGTAGCTTCAAACATTTCTGGTATATGAAAAACATGTTTTTCAATGGCAAAAATCAATGAATATTGTAAATGCACAAACAGTAATATCTCCACATTGCAAGGTGCAATTCTGAAATTTTTTGCTTTTTCCTGCTAATCCTAGCATGATAAAGAAGATTCAAAGAGAGTGAGATGCCAGCTCCTTTCATTCAGTCAGTAGCTTCAAACATTTCTGGTATATGAAAAACATGTTTTTCAATGGCAAAAATCAATGAATATTGTAAATGCATAAACAGTAATATCTCCACATTGCAAGGCGCAATTCTGAAATTTTTTGCTTTTTCCTGCTAATCCTAGCATGATAAAGAAGATTCAAAGAGAGTGAGATGCCAGCTCCTTTCATTCAGTCAGTAGCTTCAAACATTTCTGGTATATGAAAAACATGTTTTTCAATGGCAAAAATCAATGAATATTGTAAATGCACAAACAGTAATATCTCCACATTGCAAGGTGCAATTCTGAAATTTTTTGCTTTTTCCTGCTAATCCTAGCATGATAAAGAAGATTCAAAGAGAGTGAGATGCCAGCTCCTTTCATTCAGTCAGTAGCTTCAAACTTTTCTGGACGTTTTTCAATGGCAAAAATCAATGAATATTGTAAATGCACAAACAGTAATATCTCCACATTGCAAGGTGCAATTCTGAAATTTTTTGCTTTTTCCTGTTAATCCTAGCATGATAAAGAAGATTCAAAGAGAGTGAGATGCCAGCTCCTTTCATTCAGTCAGTAGCTTCAAACATTTCTGGTATATGAAAAACATGTTTTTCAATGGCAAAAATCAATGAATATTGTAAATGCACAAACAGTAATATCTCCACATTGCAAGGTGCAATTCTGAAATTTTTTGCTTTTTCCTGCTAATCCTAGCATGATAAAGAAGATTCAAAGAGAGTGAGATGCCAGCTCCTTTCATTCAGTCAGTAGCTTCAAACATTTCTGGTATATGAAAAACATGTTTTTCAATGGCAAAAATCAATGAATATTGTAAATGCACAAACAGTAATATCTCCACATTGCAAGGTGCAATTCTGAAATTTTTTGCTTTTTCCTGCTAATCCTAGCATGATAAAGAAGATTCAAAGAGAGTGAGATGCCAGCTCCTTTCATTCAGTCAGTAGCTTCAAACATTTCTGGCATATGAAAAACATGTTTTTCAATGGCAAAAATCAATGAATATTGTAAATGCACAAACAGTAATATCTCCACATTGCAAGGTGCAATTCTGAAATTTTTAGCTTTTTCCTGTTAATCCTAGCATGATAAAGAAGATTCAAAGAGAGTGAGATGCCAGCTCCTTTCATTCAGTCAGTAGCTTCAAACATTTCTGGACGTTTTTCAATGGCAAAAATCAATGAATATTGTAAATGCACAAACAGTAATATCTCCACATTGCAAGGTGCAATTCTGAAATTTTTAGCTTTTTCCTGTTAATCCTAGCATGATAAAGAAGATTCAAAGAGAGTGAGATGCCAGCTCCTTTCATTCAGTCAGTAGCTTCAAACATTTCTGGTATATGAAAAACGTTTTTCAATGGCAAAAATCAATGAATATTGTAAATGCACAAACAGTAATATCTCCACATTGCAAGGTGCAATTCTGAAATTTTTTGCTTTTTCCTGCTAATCCTAGCATGATAAAGAAGATTCAAAGAGAGTGAGATGCCAGCTCCTTTCATTCAGTCAGTAGCTTCAAACATTTCTGGACGTTTTTCAATGGCAAAAATCAATGAATATTGTAAATGCACAAACAGTAATATCTCCACATTGCAAGGTGCAATTCTGAAATTTTTTGCTTTTTCCTGCTAATCCTAGCATGATAAAGAAGATTCAAAGAGAATGAGATGCCAGCTCCTTTCATTCAGTCAGTAGCTTCAAACATTTCTGGTATATGAAAAACATGTTTTTCAATGGCAAAAATCAATGAATATTGTAAATGCACAAACAGTAATATCTCCACATTGCAAGGTGCAATTCTGAAATTTTTTGCTTTTTCCTGCTAATCCTAGCATGATAAAGAAGATTCAAAGAGAGTGAGATGCCAGCTCCTTTCATTCAGTCAGTAGCTTCAAACATTTCTGGACGTTTTTCAATGGCAAAAATCAATGAATATTGTAAATGCACAAACAGTAATATCTCCACATTGCAAGGTGCAATTCTGAAATTTTTTGCTTTTTCCTGCTAATCCTAGCATGATAAAGAAGATTCAAAGAGAGTGAGATGCCAGCTCCTTTCATTCAGTCAGTAGCTTCAAACATTTCTGGTATATGAAAAACATGTTTTTCAATGGCAAAAATCAATGAATATTGTAAATGCACAAACAGTAATATCTCCACATTGCAAGGTGCAATTCTGAAATTTTTTGCTTTTTCCTGTTAATCCTAGCATGATAAAGAAGATTCAAAGAGAGTGAGATGCCAGCTCCTTTCATTCAGTCAGTAGCTTCAAACATTTCTGGTATATGAAAAACATGTTTTTCAATGGCAAAAATCAATGAATATTGTAAATGCACAAACAGTAATATCTCCACATTGCAAGGTGCAATTCTGAAATTTTTTGCTTTTTCCTGCTAATCCTAGCATGATAAAGAAGATTCAAAGAGAGTGAGATGCCAGCTCCTTTCATTCAGTCAGTAGCTTCAAACATTTCTGGTATATGAAAAACATGTTTTTCAATGGCAAAAATCAATGAATATTGTAAATGCACAAACAGTAATATCTCCACATTGCAAGGTGCAATTCAGAAATTTTTTGCTTTTTCCTGCTAATCCTAGCATGATAAAGAAGATTCAAAGAGAGTGAGATGCCAGCTCCTTTCATTCAGTCAGTAGCTTCAAACATTTCTGGACGTTTTTCAATGGCAAAAATCAATGAATATTGTAAATGCACAAACAGTAATATCTCCACATTGCAAGGTGCAATTCTGAAATTTTTTGCTTTTTCCTGTTAATCCTAGCATGATAAAGAAGATTCAAAGAGAGTGAGATGCCAGCTCCTTTCATTCAGTCAGTAGCTTCAAACATTTCTGGTATATGAAAAACATGTTTTTCAATGGCAAAAATCAATGAATATTGTAAATGCACAAACAGTAATATCTCCACATTGCAAGGTGCAATTCTGAAATTTTTTGCTTTTTCCTGTTAATCCTAGAATGATAAAGAAGATTCAAAGAGAGTGAGATGCCAGCTCCTTTCATTCAGTCAGTAGCTTCAAACATTTCTGGTATATGAAAAACATGTTTTTCAATGGCAAAAATCAATGAATATTGTAAATGCACAAACAGTAATATCTCCACATTGCAAGGTGCAATTCTGAAATTTTTTGCTTTTTCCTGCTAATCCTAGCATGATAAAGAAGATTCAAAGAGAGTGAGATGCCAGCTCCTTTCATTCAGTCAGTAGCTTCAAACATTTCTGGACGTTTTTCAATGGCAAAAATCAATGAATATTGTAAATGCACAAACAGTAATATCTCCACATTGCAAGGTGCAATTCTGAAATTTTTTGCTTTTTCCTGTTAATCCTAGCATGATAAAGAAGATTCAAAGAGAGTGAGATGCCAGCTCCTTTCATTCAGTCAGTAGCTTCAAACATTTCTGGTATATGAAAAACATGTTTTTCAATGGCAAAAATCAATGAATATTGTAAATGCACAAACAGTAATATCTCCACATTGCAAGGTGCAATTCTGAAATTTTTTGCTTTTTCCTGCTAATCCTAGCATGATAAAGAAGATTCAAAGAGAGTGAGATGCCAGCTCCTTTCATTCAGTCAGTAGCTTCAAACATTTCTGGTATATGAAAAACATGTTTTTCAATGGCAAAAATCAATGAATATTGTAAATGCATAAACAGTAATATCTCCACATTGCAAGGCGCAATTCTGAAATTTTTTGCTTTTTCCTGCTAATCCTAGCATGATAAAGAAGATTCAAAGAGAGTGAGATGCCAGCTCCTTTCATTCAGTCAGTAGCTTCAAACATTTCTGGTATATGAAAAACATGTTTTTCAATGGCAAAAATCAATGAATATTGTAAATGCACAAACAGTAATATCTCCACATTGCAAGGTGCAATTCTGAAATTTTTAGCTTTTTCCTGTTAATCCTAGCATGATAAAGAAGATTCAAAGAGAGCGAGATGCCAGCTCCTTTCATTCAGTCAGTAGCTTCAAACATTTCTGGACGTTTTTCAATGGCAAAAATCAATGAATATTGTAAATGCACAAACAGTAATATCTCCACATTGCAAGGTGCAATTCTGAAATTTTTTGCTTTTTCCTGTTAATCCTAGCATGATAAAGAAGATTCAAAGAGAGTGAGATGCCAGCTCCTTTCATTCAGTCAGTAGCTTCAAACATTTCTGGTATATGAAAAACGTTTTTCAATGGCAAAAATCAATGAATATTGTAAATGCACAAACAGTAATATCTCCACATTGCAAGGTGCAATTCTGAAATTTTTTGCTTTTTCCTGCTAATCCTAGCATGATAAAGAAGATTCAAAGAGAGTGAGATGCCAGCTCCTTTCATTCAGTCAGTAGCTTCAAACATTTCTGGACGTTTTTCAATGGCAAAAATCAATGAATATTGTAAATGCACAAACAGTAATATCTCCACATTGCAAGGTGCAATTCTGAAATTTTTTGCTTTTTCCTGCTAATCCTAGCATGATAAAGAAGATTCAAAGAGAGTGAGATGCCAGCTCCTTTCATTCAGTCAGTAGCTTCAAACATTTCTGGTATATGAAAAACATGTTTTTCAATGGCAAAAATCAATGAATATTGTAAATGCACAAACAGTAATATCTCCACATTGCAAGGTGCAATTCTGAAATTTTTTGCTTTTTCCTGCTAATCCTAGCATGATAAAGAAGATTCAAAGAGAGTGAGATGCCAGCTCCTTTCATTCAGTCAGTAGCTTCAAACATTTCTGGACGTTTTTCAATGGCAAAAATCAATGAATATTGTAAATGCACAAACAGTAATATCTCCACATTGCAAGGTGCAATTCTGAAATTTTTTGCTTTTTCCTGCTAATCCTAGCATGATAAAGAAGATTCAAAGAGAGTGAGATGCCAGCTCCTTTCATTCAGTCAGTAGCTTCAAACATTTCTGGTATATGAAAAACATGTTTTTCAATGGCAAAAATCAATGAATATTGTAAATGCACAAACAGTAATATCTCCACATTGCAAGGTGCAATTCTGAAATTTTTTGCTTTTTCCTGCTAATCCTAGCATGATAAAGAAGATTCAAAGAGAGTGAGATGCCAGCTCCTTTCATTCAGTCAGTAGCTTCAAACATTTCTGGTATATGAAATACATGTTTTTCAATGGCAAAAATCAATGAATATTGTAAATGCACAAACAGTAATATCTCCACATTGCAAGGTGCAATTCTGAAATTTTTTGCTTTTTCCTGCTAATCCTAGCATGATAAAGAAGATTCAAAGAGAGTGAGATGCCAGCTCCTTTCATTCAGTCAGTAGCTTCAACCATTTCTGGTATATGAAAAACGTTTTTCAATGGCAAAAATCAATGAATATTGTAAATGCACAAACAGTAATATCTCCACATTGCAAGGTGCAATTCTGAAATTTTTAGCTTTTTCCTGTTAATCCTAGCATGATAAAGAAGATTCAAAGAGAGTGAGATGCCAGCTCCTTTCATTCAGTCAGTAGCTTCAAACATTTCTGGACGTTTTTCAATGGCAAAAATCAATGAATATTGTAAATGCACAAACAGTAATATCTCCACATTGCAAGGTGCAATTCTGAAATTTTTTGCTTTTTCCTGTTAATCCTAGCATGATAAAGAAGATTCAAAGAGAGTGAGATGCCAGCTCCTTTCATTCAGTCAGTAGCTTCAAACATTTCTGGTATATGAAAAACGTTTTTCAATGGCAAAAATCAATGAATATTGTAAATGCACAAACAGTAATATCTCCACATTGCAAGGTGCAATTCTGAAATTTTTTGCTTTTTCCTGCTAATCCTAGCATGATAAAGAAGATTCAAAGAGAGTGAGATGCCAGCTCCTTTCATTCAGTCAGTAGCTTCAAACATTTCTGGACGTTTTTCAATGGCAAAAATCAATGAATATTGTAAATGCACAAACAGTAATATCTCCACATTGCAAGGTGCAATTCTGAAATTTTTTGCTTTTTCCTGCTAATCCTAGCATGATAAAGAAGATTCAAAGAGAGTGAGATGCCAGCTCCTTTCATTCAGTCAGTAGCTTCAAACATTTCTGGTATATGAAAAACATGTTTTTCAATGGCAAAAATCAATGAATATTGTAAATGCACAAACAGTAATATCTCCACATTGCAAGGTGCAATTCTGAAATTTTTTGCTTTTTCCTGCTAATCCTAGCATGATAAAGAAGATTCAAAGAGAGTGAGATGCCAGCTCCTTTCATTCAGTAAGTAGCTTCAAACATTTCTGGACGTTTTTCAATGGCAAAAATCAATGAATATTGTAAATGCACAAACAGTAATATCTCCACATTGCAAGGTGCAATTCTGAAATTTTTTGCTTTTTCCTGCTAATCCTAGCATGATAAAGAAGATTCAAAGAGAGTGAGATGCCAGCTCCTTTCATTCAGTCAGTAGCTTCAAACATTTCTGGTATATGAAAAACATGTTTTTCAATGGCAAAAATCAATGAATATTGTAAATGCACAAACAGTAATATCTCCACATTGCAAGGTGCAATTCTGAAATTTTTTGCTTTTTCCTGCTAATCCTAGCATGATAAAGAAGATTCAAAGAGAGTGAGATGCCAGCTCCTTTCATTCAGTCAGTAGCTTCAAACATTTCTGGTATATGAAATACATGTTTTTCAATGGCAAAAATCAATGAATATTGTAAATGCACAAACAGTAATATCTCCACATTGCAAGGTGCAATTCTGAAATTTTTTGCTTTTTCCTGCTAATCCTAGCATGATAAAGAAGATTCAAAGAGAGTGAGATGCCAGCTCCTTTCATTCAGTCAGTAGCTTCAAACATTTCTGGTATATGAAAAACATGTTTTTCAATGGCAAAAATCAATGAATATTGTAAATGCACAAACAGTAATATCTCCACATTGCAAGGTGCAATTCTGAAATTTTTAGCTTTTTCCTGTTAATCCTAGCATGATAAAGAAGATTCAAAGAGAGTGAGATGCCAGCTCCTTTCATTCAGTCAGTAGCTTCAAACATTTCTGGACGTTTTTCAATGGCAAAAATCAATGAATATTGTAAATGCACAAACAGTAATATCTCCACATTGCAAGGTGCAATTCTGAAATTTTTTGCTTTTTCCTGTTAATCCTAGCATGATAAAGAAGATTCAAAGAGAGTGAGATGCCAGCTCCTTTCATTGAGTCAGTAGCTTCAAACATTTCTGGTATATGAAAAACGTTTTTCAATGGCAAAAATCAATGAATATTGTAAATGCACAAACAGTAATATCTCCACATTGCAAGGTGCAATTCTGAAATTTTTTGCTTTTTCCTGCTAATCCTAGCATGATAAAGAAGATTCAAAGAGAGTGAGATGCCAGCTCCTTTCATTCAGTCAGTAGCTTCAAACATTTCTGGACGTTTTTCAATGGCAAAAATCAATGAATATTGTAAATGCACAAACAGTAATATCTCCACATTGCAAGGTGCAATTCTGAAATTTTTTGCTTTTTCCTGCTAATCCTAGCATGATAAAGAAGATTCAAAGAGAGTGAGATGCCAGCTCCTTTCATTCAGTCAGTAGCTTCAAACATTTCTGGTATATGAAAAACATGTTTTTCAATGGCAAAAATCAATGAATATTGTAAATGCACAAACAGTAATATCTCCACATTGCAAGGTGCAATTCTGAAATTTTTTGCTTTTTCCTGCTAATCCTAGCATGATAAAGAAGATTCAAAGAGAGTGAGATGCCAGCTCCTTTCATTCAGTCAGTAGCTTCAAACATTTCTGGACGTTTTTCAATGGCAAAAATCAATGAATATTGTAAATGCACAAACAGTAATATCTCCACATTGCAAGGTGCAATTCTGAAATTTTTTGCTTTTTCCTGCTAATCCTAGCATGATAAAGAAGATTCAAAGAGAGTGAGATGCCAGCTCCTTTCATTCAGTCAGTAGCTTCAAACATTTCTGGTATATGAAAAACATGTTTTTCAATGGCAAAAATCAATGAATATTGTAAATGCACAAACAGTAATATCTCCACATTGCAAGGTGCAATTCTGAAATTTTTTGCTTTTTCCTGCTAATCCTAGCATGATAAAGAAGATTCAAAGAGAGTGAGATGCCAGCTCCTTTCATTCAGTCAGTAGCTTCAAACATTTCTGGACGTTTTCAATGGCAAAAATCAATGAATATTGTAAATGCACAAACAGTAATATCTCCACATTGCAAGGTGCAATTCTGAAATTTTTTGCTTTTTCCTGTTAATCCTAGCATGATAAAGAAGATTCAAAGAGAGTGAGATGCCAGCTCCTTTCATTCAGTCAGTAGCTTCAAACATTTCTGGTATATGAAAAACATGTTTTTCAATGGCAAAAATCAATGAATATTGTAAATGCACAAACAGTAATATCTCCACATTGCAAGGTGCAATTCTGAAATTTTTTGCTTTTTCCTGCTAATCCTAGCATGATAAAGAAGATTCAAAGAGAGTGAGATGCCAGCTCCTTTCATTCAGTCAGTAGCTTCAAACATTTCTGGTATATGAAAAACATGTTTTTCAATGGCAAAAATCAATGAATATTGTAAATGCACAAACAGTAATATCTCCACATTGCAAGGTGCAATTCAGAAATTTTTTGCTTTTTCCTGCTAATCCTAGCATGATAAAGAAGATTCAAAGAGAGTGAGATGCCAGCTCCTTTCATTCAGTCAGTAGCTTCAAACATTTCTGGTTTGAAAAAAAACGTTTTTCAATGGCAAAAATCAATGAATATTGTAAATGCACAAACAGTAATATCTCCACATTGCAAGGTGCAATTCTGAAATTTTTTGCTTTTTCCTGTTAATCCTAGCATGATAAAGAAGATTCAAAGAGAGTGAGATGCCAGCTCCTTTCATTCAGTCAGTAGCTTCAAACATTTCTGGTATATGAAAAACATGTTTTTCAATGGCAAAAATCAATGAATATTGTAAATGCACAAACAGTAATATCTCCACATTGCAAGGTGCAATTCTGAAATTTTTTGCTTTTTCCTGCTAATCCTAGCATGATAAAGAAGATTCAAAGAGAGTGAGATGCCAGCTCCTTTCATTCAGTCAGTAGCTTCAAACATTTCTGGTATATGAAAAACATGTTTTTCAATGGCAAAAATCAATGAATATTGTAAATGCACAAACAGTAATATCTCCACATTGCAAGGTGCAATTCTGAAATTTTTTGCTTTCTCCTGCTAATCCTAGCATGATAAAGAAGATTCAAAGAGAGTGAGATGCCAGCTCCTTTCATTCAGTCAGTAGCTTCAAACATTTCTGGTATATGAAAAACATGTTTTTCAATGGCAAAAATCAATGAATATTGTAAATGCACAAACAGTAATATCTCCACATTGCAAGGTGCAATTCTGAAATTTTTTGCTTTTTCCTGCTAATCCTAGCATGATAAAGATTCAAAGAGAGTGAGATGCCAGCTCCTTTCATTCAGTCAGTAGCTTCAAACATTTCTGGACGTTTTTCAATGGCAAAAATCAATGAATATTGTAAATGCACAAACAGTAATATCTCCACATTGCAAGGTGCAATTCTGAAATTTTTTGCTTTTTCCTGCTAATCCTAGCATGATAAAGAATATTCAAAGAGAGTGAGATGCCAGCTCCTTTCATTCAGTCAGTAGCTTCAAACATTTCTGGTATATGAAAAACGTTTTTCAATGGCAAAAATCAATGAATATTGTAAATGCACAAACAGTAATATCTCCACATTGCAAGGTGCAATTCTGAAATTTTTTGCTTTTTCCTGCTAATCCTAGCATGATAAAGAAGATTCAAAGAGAGTGAGATGCCAGCTCCTTTCATTCAGTCAGTAGCTTCAAACATTTCTGGACGTTTTTCAATGGCAAAAATCAATGAATATTGTAAATGCACAAACAGTAATATCTCCACATTGCAAGGTGCAATTCTGAAATTTTTTGCTTTTTCCTGCTAATCCTAGCATGATAAAGAAGATTCAAAGAGAGTGAGATGCCAGCTCCTTTCATTCAGTCAGTAGCTTCAAACATTTCTGGTATATGAAAAACATGTTTTTCAATGGCAAAAATCAATGAATATTGTAAATGCACAAACAGTAATATCTCCACATTGCAAGGTGCAATTCTGAAATTTTTTGCTTTTTCCTGCTAATCCTAGCATGATAAAGAAGATTCAAAGAGAGTGAGATGCCAGCTCCTTTCATTCAGTCAGTAGCTTCAAACATTTCTGGTATATGAAAAACATGTTTTTCAATGGCAAAAATCAATGAATATTGTAAATGCACAAACAGTAATATCTCCACATTGCAAGGTGCAATTCTGAAATTTTTAGCTTTTTCCTGCTAATCCTAGCATGATAAAGATTCAAAGAGAGTGAGATGCCAGCTCCTTTCATTCAGTCAGTAGCTTCAAACATTTCTGGACGTTTTTCAATGGCAAAAATCAATGAATATTGTAAATGCACAAACAGTAATATCTCCACATTGCAAGGTGCAATTCTGAAATTTTTTGCTTTTTCCTGCTAATCCTAGCATGATAAAGAAGATTCAAAGAGAGTGAGATGCCAGCTCCTTTCATTCAGTCAGTAGCTTCAAACATTTCTGGTATATGAAAAACATGTTTTTCAATGGCAAAAATCAATGAATATTGTAAATGCACAAACAGTAATATCTCCACATTGCAAGGTGCAATTCTGAAATTTTTTGCTTTTTCCTGCTAATCCTAGCATGATAAAGAAGATTCAAAGAGAGTGAGATGCCAGCTCCTTTCATTCAGTCAGTAGCTTCAAACATTTCTGGACGTTTTTCAATGGCAAAAATCAATGAATATTGTAAATGCACAAACAGTAATATCTCCACATTGCAAGGTGCAATTCTGAAATTTTTTGCTTTTTCCTGCTAATCCTAGCATGATAAAGAAGATTCAAAGAGAGTGAGATGCCAGCTCCTTTCATTCAGTCAGTAGCTTCAAACATTTCTGGTATATGAAAAACATGTTTTTCAATGGCAAAAATCAATGAATATTGTAAATGCACAAACAGTAATATCTCCACATTGCAAGGTGCAATTCTGAAATTTTTTGCTTTTTCCTGCTAATCCTAGCATGATAAAGAAGATTCAAAGAGAGTGAGATGCCAGCTCCTTTCATTCAGTCAGTAGCTTCAAACATTTCTGGACGTTTTTCAATGGCAAAAATCAATGAATATTGTAAATGCACAAACAGTAATATCTCCACATTGCAAGGTGCAATTCTGAAATTTTTTGCTTTTTCCTGTTAATCCTAGCATGATAAAGAAGATTCAAAGAGAGTGAGATGCCAGCTCCTTTCATTCAGTCAGTAGCTTCAAACATTTCTGGTATATGAAAAACATGTTTTTCAATGGCAAAAATCAATGAATATTGTAAATGCACAAACAGTAATATCTCCACATTGCAAGGTGCAATTCTGAAATTTTTTGCTTTTTCCTGCTAATCCTAGCATGATAAAGAAGATTCAAAGAGAGTGAGATGCCAGCTCCTTTCGTTCAGTCAGTAGCTTCAAACATTTCTGGTATATGAAAAACATGTTTTTCAATGGCAAAAATCAATGAATATTGTAAATGCACAAACAGTAATATCTCCACATTGCAAGGTGCAATTCTGAAATTTTTTGCTTTTTCCTGTTAATCCTAGCATGATAAAGAAGATTCAAAGAGAGTGAGATGCCAGCTCCTTTCATTCAGTCAGTAGCTTCAAACATTTCTGGTATATGAAAAACATGTTTTTCAATGGCAAAAATCAATGAATATTGTAAATGCACAAACAGTAATATCTCCACATTGCAAGGTGCAATTCTGAAATTTTTTGCTTTTTCCTGTTAATCCTAGCATGATAAAGAAGATTCAAAGAGAGTGAGATGCCAGCTCCTTTCATTCAGTCAGTAGCTTCAAACATTTCTGGTATATGAAAAACATGTTTTTCAATGGCAAAAATCAATGAATATTGTAAATGCACAAACAGTAATATCTCCACATTGCAAGGTGCAATTCTGAAATTTTTTGCTTTTTCCTGCTAATCCTAGCATGATAAAGAAGATTCAAAGAGAGTGAGATGCCAGCTCCTTTCGTTCAGTCAGTAGCTTCAAACATTTCTGGTATATGAAAAACATGTTTTTCAATGGCAAAAATCAATGAATATTGTAAATGCACCAACAGTAATATCTCCACATTGCAAGGTGCAATTCTGAAATTTTTTGCTTTTTCCTGTTAATCCTAGCATGATAAAGAAGATTCAAAGAGAGTGAGATGCCAGCTCCTTTCATTCAGTCAGTAGCTTCAAACATTTCTGGTATATGAAAAACATGTTTTTCAATGGCAAAAATCAATGAATATTGTAAATGCACAAACAGTAATATCTCCACATTGCAAGGTGCAATTCTGAAATTTTTTGCTTTTTCCTGCTAATCCTAGCATGATAAAGAAGATTCAAAGAGAGTGAGATGCCAGCTCCTTTCGTTCAGTCAGTAGCTTCAAACATTTCTGGTATATGAAAAACATGTTTTTCAATGGCAAAAATCAATGAATATTGTAAATGCACAAACAGTAATATCTCCACATTGCAAGGTGCAATTCTGAAATTTTTTGCTTTTTCCTGTTAATCCTAGCATGATAAAGAAGATTCAAAGAGAGTGAGATGCCAGCTCCTTTCATTCAGTCAGTAGCTTCAAACATTTCTGGTATATGAAAAACATGTTTTTCAATGGCAAAAATCAATGAATATTGTAAATGCACAAACAGTAATATCTCCACATTGCAAGGTGCAATTCTGAAATTTTTTGCTTTTTCCTGTTAATCCTAGCATGATAAAGAAGATTCAAAGAGAGTGAGATGCCAGCTCCTTTCATTCAGTCAGTAGCTTCAAACATTTCTGGTATATGAAAAACATGTTTTTCAATGGCAAAAATCAATGAATATTGTAAATGCACAAACAGTAATATCTCCACATTGCAAGGTGCAATTCTGAAATTTTTTGCTTTTTCCTGCTAATCCTAGCATGATAAAGAAGATTCAAAGAGAGTGAGATGCCAGCTCCTTTCGTTCAGTCAGTAGCTTCAAACATTTCTGGTATATGAAAAACATGTTTTTCAATGGCAAAAATCAATGAATATTGTAAATGCACAAACAGTAATATCTCCACATTGCAAGGTGCAATTCTGAAATTTTTTGCTTTTTCCTGTTAATCCTAGCATGATAAAGAAGATTCAAAGAGAGTGAGATGCCAGCTCCTTTCATTCAGTCAGTAGCTTCAAACATTTCTGGTATATGAAAAACATGTTTTTCAATGGCAAAAATCAATGAATATTGTAAATGCACAAACAGTAATATCTCCACATTGCAAGGTGCAATTCTGAAATTTTTTGCTTTTTCCTGCTAATCCTAGCATGATAAAGAAGATTCAAAGAGAGTGAGATGCCAGCTCCTTTCGTTCAGTCAGTAGCTTCAAACATTTCTGGTATATGAAAAACATGTTTTTCAATGGCAAAAATCAATGAATATTGTAAATGCACCAACAGTAATATCTCCACATTGCAAGGTGCAATTCTGAAATTTTTTGCTTTTTCCTGTTAATCCTAGCATGATAAAGAAGATTCAAAGAGAGTGAGATGCCAGCTCCTTTCATTCAGTCAGTAGCTTCAAACATTTCTGGTATATGAAAAACATGTTTTTCAATGGCAAAAATCAATGAATATTGTAAATGCACAAACAGTAATATCTCCACATTGCAAGGTGCAATTCTGAAATTTTTTGCTTTTTCCTGCTAATCCTAGCATGATAAAGAAGATTCAAAGAGAGTGAGATGCCAGCTCCTTTCGTTCAGTCAGTAGCTTCAAACATTTCTGGTATATGAAAAACATGTTTTTCAATGGCAAAAATCAATGAATATTGTAAATGCACAAACAGTAATATCTCCACATTGCAAGGTGCAATTCTGAAATTTTTTGCTTTTTCCTGTTAATCCTAGCATGATAAAGAAGATTCAAAGAGAGTGAGATGCCAGCTCCTTTCATTCAGTCAGTAGCTTCAAACATTTCTGGTATATGAAAAACATGTTTTTCAATGGCAAAAATCAATGAATATTGTAAATGCACAAACAGTAATATCTCCACATTGCAAGGTGCAATTCTGAAATTTTTTGCTTTTTCCTGTTAATCCTAGCATGATAAAGAAGATTCAAAGAGAGTGAGATGCCAGCTCCTTTCATTCAGTCAGTAGCTTCAAACATTTCTGGTATATGAAAAACATGTTTTTCAATGGCAAAAATCAATGAATATTGTAAATGCACAAACAGTAATATCTCCACATTGCAAGGTGCAATTCTGAAATTTTTTGCTTTTTCCTGCTAATCCTAGCATGATAAAGAAGATTCAAAGAGAGTGAGATGCCAGCTCCTTTCGTTCAGTCAGTAGCTTCAAACATTTCTGGTATATGAAAAACATGTTTTTCAATGGCAAAAATCAATGAATATTGTAAATGCACCAACAGTAATATCTCCACATTGCAAGGTGCAATTCTGAAATTTTTTGCTTTTTCCTGTTAATCCTAGCATGATAAAGAAGATTCAAAGAGAGTGAGATGCCAGCTCCTTTCATTCAGTCAGTAGCTTCAAACATTTCTGGTATATGAAAAACATGTTTTTCAATGGCAAAAATCAATGAATATTGTAAATGCACAAACAGTAATATCTCCACATTGCAAGGTGCAATTCTGAAATTTTTTGCTTTTTCCTGCTAATCCTAGCATGATAAAGAAGATTCAAAGAGAGTGAGATGCCAGCTCCTTTCGTTCAGTCAGTAGCTTCAAACATTTCTGGTATATGAAAAACATGTTTTTCAATGGCAAAAATCAATGAATATTGTAAATGCACAAACAGTAATATCTCCACATTGCAAGGTGCAATTCTGAAATTTTTTGCTTTTTCCTGTTAATCCTAGCATGATAAAGAAGATTCAAAGAGAGTGAGATGCCAGCTCCTTTCATTCAGTCAGTAGCTTCAAACATTTCTGGTATATGAAAAACATGTTTTTCAATGGCAAAAATCAATGAATATTGTAAATGCACAAACAGTAATATCTCCACATTGCAAGGTGCAATTCTGAAATTTTTTGCTTTTTCCTGTTAATCCTAGCATGATAAAGAAGATTCAAAGAGAGTGAGATGCCAGCTCCTTTCATTCAGTCAGTAGCTTCAAACATTTCTGGTATATGAAAAAACATGTTTTTCAATGGCAAAAATCAATGAATATTGTAAATGCACAAACAGTAATATCTCCACATTGCAAGGTGCAATTCTGAAATTTTTTGCTTTTTCCTGTTAATCCTAGCATGATAAAGAAGATTCAAAGAGAGTGAGATGCCAGCTCCTTTCGTTCAGTCAGTAGCTTCAAACATTTCTGGTATATGAAAAACATGTTTTTCAATGGCAAAAATCAATGAATATTGTAAATGCACAAACAGTAATATCTCCACATTGCAAGGTGCAATTCTGAAATTTTTTGCTTTTTCCTGTTAATCCTAGCATGATAAAGAAGATTCAAAGAGAGTGAGATGCCAGCTCCTTTCATTCAGTCAGTAGCTTCAAACATTTCTGGTATATGAAAAACATGTTTTTCAATGGCAAAAATCAATGAATATTGTAAATGCACAAACAGTAATATCTCCACATTGCAAGGTGCAATTCTGAAATTTTTTGCTTTTTCCTGTTAATCCTAGCATGATAAAGAAGATTCAAAGAGAGTGAGATGCCAGCTCCTTTCATTCAGTCAGTAGCTTCAAACATTTCTGGTATATGAAAAACATGTTTTTCAATGGCAAAAATCAATGAATATTGTAAATGCACAAACAGTAATATCTCCACATTGCAAGGTGCAATTCTGAAATTTTTTGCTTTTTCCTGTTAATCCTAGCATGATAAAGAAGATTCAAAGAGAGTGAGATGCCAGCTCCTTTCATTCAGTCAGTAGCTTCAAACATTTCTGGTATATGAAAAACATGTTTTTCAATGGCAAAAATCAATGAATATTGTAAATGCACAAACAGTAATATCTCCACATTGCAAGGTGCAATTCTGAAATTTTTTGCTTTTTCCTGTTAATCCTAGCATGATAAAGAAGATTCAAAGAGAGTGAGATGCCAGCTCCTTTCATTCAGTCAGTAGCTTCAAACATTTCTGGTATATGAAAAACATGTTTTTCAATGGCAAAAATCAATGAATATTGTAAATGCACAAACAGTAATATCTCCACATTGCAAGGTGCAATTCTGAAATTTTTTGCTTTTTCCTGCTAATCCTAGCATGATAAAGAAGATTCAAAGAGAGTGAGATGCCAGCTCCTTTCGTTCAGTCAGTAGCTTCAAACATTTCTGGTATATGAAAAACATGTTTTTCAATGGCAAAAATCAATGAATATTGTAAATGCACCAACAGTAATATCTCCACATTGCAAGGTGCAATTCTGAAATTTTTTGCTTTTTCCTGTTAATCCTAGCATGATAAAGAAGATTCAAAGAGAGTGAGATGCCAGCTCCTTTCATTCAGTCAGTAGCTTCAAACATTTCTGGTATATGAAAAACATGTTTTTCAATGGCAAAAATCAATGAATATTGTAAATGCACAAACAGTAATATCTCCACATTGCAAGGTGCAATTCTGAAATTTTTTGCTTTTTCCTGCTAATCCTAGCATGATAAAGAAGATTCAAAGAGAGTGAGATGCCAGCTCCTTTCGTTCAGTCAGTAGCTTCAAACATTTCTGGTATATGAAAAACATGTTTTTCAATGGCAAAAATCAATGAATATTGTAAATGCACAAACAGTAATATCTCCACATTGCAAGGTGCAATTCTGAAATTTTTTGCTTTTTCCTGTTAATCCTAGCATGATAAAGAAGATTCAAAGAGAGTGAGATGCCAGCTCCTTTCATTCAGTCAGTAGCTTCAAACATTTCTGGTATATGAAAAACATGTTTTTCAATGGCAAAAATCAATGAATATTGTAAATGCACAAACAGTAATATCTCCACATTGCAAGGTGCAATTCTGAAATTTTTTGCTTTTTCCTGTTAATCCTAGCATGATAAAGAAGATTCAAAGAGAGTGAGATGCCAGCTCCTTTCATTCAGTCAGTAGCTTCAAACATTTCTGGTATATGAAAAACATGTTTTTCAATGGCAAAAATCAATGAATATTGTAAATGCACAAACAGTAATATCTCCACATTGCAAGGTGCAATTCTGAAATTTTTTGCTTTTTCCTGCTAATCCTAGCATGATAAAGAAGATTCAAAGAGAGTGAGATGCCAGCTCCTTTCGTTCAGTCAGTAGCTTCAAACTTTTCTGGTATATGAAAAACATGTTTTTCAATGGCAAAAATCAATGAATATTGTAAATGCACAAACAGTAATATCTCCACATTGCAAGGTGCAATTCTGAAATTTTTTGCTTTTTCCTGTTAATCCTAGCATGATAAAGAAGATTCAAAGAGAGTGAGATGCCAGCTCCTTTCATTCAGTCAGTAGCTTCAAACATTTCTGGTATATGAAAAACATGTTTTTCAATGGCAAAAATCAATGAATATTGTAAATGCACAAACAGTAATATCTCCACATTGCAAGGTGCAATTCTGAAATTTTTTGCTTTTTCCTGTTAATCCTAGCATGATAAAGAAGATTCAAAGAGAGTGAGATGCCAGCTCCTTTCATTCAGTCAGTAGCTTCAAACATTTCTGGTATATGAAAAACATGTTTTTCAATGGCAAAAATCAATGAATATTGTAAATGCACAAACAGTAATATCTCCACATTGCAAGGTGCAATTCTGAAATTTTTTGCTTTTTCCTGTTAATCCTAGCATGATAAAGAAGATTCAAAGAGAGTGAGATGCCAGCTCCTTTCATTCAGTCAGTAGCTTCAAACATTTCTGGTATATGAAAAACATGTTTTTCAATGGCAAAAATCAATGAATATTGTAAATGCACAAACAGTATCATCTCCACATTGCAAGGTGCAATTCTGAAATTTTTTGCTTTTTCCTGTTAATCCTAGCATGATAAAGAAGATTCAAAGAGAGTGAGATGCCAGCTCCTTTCATTCAGTCAGTAGCTTCAAACATTTCTGGTATATGAAAAACATGTTTTTCAATGGCAAAAATCAATGAATATTGTAAATGCAAAAAACAGTAATATCTCCACATTGCAAGGTGCAATTCTGAAATTTTTTGCTTTTTCCTGCTAATCCTAGCATGATAAAGAAGATTCAAAGAGAGTGAGATGCCAGCTCCTTTCATTCAGTCAGTAGCTTCAAACATTTCTGGTATATGAAAAACATGTTTTTCAATGGCAAAAATCAATGAATATTGTAAATGCACAAACAGTAATATCTCCACATTGCAAGGTGCAATTCTGAAATTTTTTGCTTTTTCCTGCTAATCCTAGCATGATAAAGAAGATTCAAAGAGAGTGAGATGCCAGCTCCTTTCATTCAGTCAGTAGCTTCAAACATTTCTGGTATATGAAAAACATGTTTTTCAATGGCAAAAATCAATGAATATTGTAAATGCACAAACAGTAATATCTCCACATTGCAAGGTGCAATTCTGAAATTTTTTAGCTTTTTCCTGTTAATCCTAGCATGATAAAGATTCAAAGAGAGTGAGATGCCAGCTCCTTTCATTCAGTCAGTAGCTTCAAACATTTCTGGACGTTTTTCAATGGCAAAAATCAATGAATATTGTAAATGCACAAACAGTAATATCTCCACATTGCAAGGTGCAATTCTGAAATTTTTTGCTTTTTCCTGTTAATCCTAGCATGATAAAGAAGATTCAAAGAGAGTGAGATGCCAGCTCCTTTCATTCAGTCAGTAGCTTCAAACATTTCTGGTATATGAAAAACGTTTTTCAATGGCAAAAATCAATGAATATTGTAAATGCACAAACAGTAATATCTCCACATTGCAAGGTGCAATTCTGAAATTTTTTGCTTTTTCCTGCTAATCCTAGCATGATAAAGAAGATTCAAAGAGAGTGAGATGCCAGCTCCTTTCATTCAGTCAGTAGCTTCAAACATTTCTGGACGTTTTTCAATGGCAAAAATCAATGAATATTGTAAATGCACAAACAGTAATATCTCCACATTGCAAGGTGCAATTCTGAAATTTTTTGCTTTTTCCTGCTAATCCTAGCATGATAAAGAAGATTCAAAGAGAGTGAGATGCCAGCTCCTTTCATTCAGTCAGTAGCTTCAAACATTTCTGGTATATGAAAAACATGTTTTTCAATGGCAAAAATCAATGAATATTGTAAATGCACAAACAGTAATATCTCCACATTGCAAGGTGCAATTCTGAAATTTTTTGCTTTTTCCTGCTAATCCTAGCATGATAAAGAAGATTCAAAGAGAGTGAGATGCCAGCTCCTTTCATTCAGTCAGTAGCTTCAAACATCTCTGGACGTTTTTCAATGGCAAAAATCAATGAATATTGTAAATGCACAAACAGTAATATCTCCACATTGCAAGGTGCAATTCTGAAATTTTTTGCTTTTTCCTGCTAATCCTAGCATGATAAAGAAGATTCAAAGAGAGTGAGATGCCAGCTCCTTTCATTCAGTCAGTAGCTTCAAACATTTCTGGTTAAGTGAAACATGTTTTTCAATGGCAAAAATCAATGAATATTTTAAATGCACAAACAGTAATATCTCCACATTGCAAGGTGCAATTCTGAAATTTTTTGCTTTTTCCTGTTAATCCTAGCATGATAAAGAAGATTCAAAGAGAGTGAGATGCCAGCTCCTTTCATTCAGTCAGTAGCTTCAAACATTTCTGGTATATGAAAAACATGTTTTTCAATGGCAAAAATCAATGAATATTGTAAATGCACAAACAGTAATATCTCCACATTGCAAGGTGCAATTCTGAAATTTTTTGCTTTTTCCTGCTAATCCTAGCATGATAAAGAAGATTCAAAGAGAGTGAGATGCCAGCTCCTTTCGTTCAGTCAGTAGCTTCAAACATTTCTGGTATATGAAAAACATGTTTTTCAATGGCAAAAATCAATGAATATTGTAAATGCACAAACAGTAATATCTCCACATTGCAAGGTGCAATTCTGAAATTTTTTGCTTTTTCCTGTTAATCCTAGCATGATAAAGAAGATTCAAAGAGAGTGAGATGCCAGCTCCTTTCATTCAGTCAGTAGCTTCAAACATTTCTGGTATATGAAAAACATGTTTTTCAATGGCAAAAATCAATGAATATTGTAAATGCACAAACAGTAATATCTCCACATTGCAAGGTGCAATTCTGACATTTTTTGCTTTTTCCTGTTAATCCTAGCATGATAAAGAAGATTCAAAGAGAGTGAGATGCCAGCTCCTTTCATTCAGTCAGTAGCTTCAAACATTTCTGGTATATGAAAAACATGTTTTTCAATGGCAAAAATCAATGAATATTGTAATGCACAAACAGTAATATCTCCACATTGCAAGGTGCAATTCTGAATTTTTTTGCTTTTTCCTGCTAATCCTAGCATGATAAAGAAGATTCATAGAGAGTGAGATGCCAGCTCCTTTCATTCAGTCAGTAGCTTCAAACATTTCTGGTATATGAAAAACATGTTTTTCAATGGCAAAAATCAATGAATATTGTAAATGCACAAACAGTAATATCTCCACATTGCAAGGTGCAATTCTGAAATTTTTTGCTTTTTCCTGTTAATCCTAGCATGATAAAGAAGATTCAAAGAGAGTGAGATGCCAGCTCCTTTCATTCAGTCAGTAGCTTCAAACATTTCTGGTATATGAAAAACATGTTTTTCAATGGCAAAAATCAATGAATATTGTAAATGCACAAACAGTAATATCTCCACATTGCAAGGTGCAATTCTGAAATTTTTTGCTTTTTCCTGCTAATCCTAGCATGATAAAGAAGATTCAAAGAGAGTGAGATGCCAGCTCCTTTCATTCAGTCAGTAGCTTCAAACATTTCTGGTATATGAAAAACATGTTTTTCAATGGCAAAAATCAATGAATATTGTAAATGCACAAACAGTAATATCTCCACATTGCAAGGTGCAATTCTGAAATTTTTTTGCTTTTTCCTGCTAATCCTAGCATGATAAAGAAGATTCAAAGAGAGTGAGATGCCAGCTCCTTTCATTCAGTCAGTAGCTTCAAACATTTCTGGTATATGAAAAACATGTTTTTCAATGGCAAAAATCAATGAATATTGTAAATGCACAAACAGTAATATCTCCACATTGCAAGGTGCAATTCTGAAATTTTTAGCTTTTTCCTGTTAATCCTAGCATGATAAAGAAGATTCAAAGAGAGTGAGATGCCAGCTCCTTTCATTCAGTCAGTAGCTTCAAACATTTCTGGACGTTTTTCAATGGCAAAAATCAATGAATATTGTAAATGCACAAACAGTAATATCTCCACATTGCAAGGTGCAATTCTGAAATTTTTTACTTTTTCCTGTTAATCCTAGCATGATAAAGAAGATTCAAAGAGAGTGAGATGCCAGCTCCTTTCATTCAGTCAGTAGCATATGAAAAATTTTATGGCAAAATCAATGAATATTGTAAATGCACAAACAGTAATATCTCCACATTGCAAGGTGCAATTCTGAAATTTTTTGCTTTTTCCTGCTAATCCTAGCATGATAAAGAAGATTCAAAGAGAGTGAGATGCCAGCTCCTTTCATTCAGTCAGTAGCTTCAAACATTTCTGGTATATGAAAAACATGTTTTTCAATGGCAAAAATCAATGAATATTGTAAATGCACAAACAGTAATATCTCCACATTGCAAGGTGCAATTCTGAAATTTTTTGCTTTTTC